>NC_071091.1:59099423-59408173 GCF_027358695.1 Spea bombifrons
CACTTTGTCGTTTTCATTGGTTTCATTGTGGTCCCTCCTGGTTTTTGAACATTCGTACGAATTAACGAAACTGACAAATTGAAAAAAAGTCTAATTTGAAGTAGAAAATACCACATGTATTTCTAACAATTTAAAACAAAGAAAATATTCTTCTGTGAATTAACCAACACATTTTAAAAATACAACATATATACAACTGCAACATATTTTCCAAACTTGGGACTCCTGAAACTGTGAGTCTTCCTATTCCAGGAAGTTGAATAGCAAATTATTTACTTATTTAAATATATTATTGCATCAAGCCCAGGATGACGACTTAATGACAGCTGGCATAAACATCCTGCATAAAAGATGTGGAAAAATAAAAATATGAAACTTTAAATTCTTAACAAACCAAAGGATATGTTTTACCATTTTTCAGCAAATATACAGATTGTTTTAATACCAGGAGACATTTTTGAGATAAATATTGTCGTGAGGCATTAGGAGCCATAACAAAAAATTCAAATTAAAAAACTAGTCAATTAAAATATGCTGAGCAACGCTACACATCTGTCTACTTTAGCAGCCAGCTGACAGCTTAAGCATGGGCCAGATTGAAACTAAGGAAACCTGGCTGTTATGATCTGAACTTGGTGTCTATAGCCATGTTTTTTTCCACATATCCCAACATTTCAAATAGCCAAAGAGGGACAACTTCTCCTTTATAGTGTGCAGTTAGAGATATGACAGACCTTTACTGTAACATCAAAGGAACACCTGTTCAATTGCTTGTTAACACAAATAGCTAATCAGCCAATCACATGGCAGCAACTAAATACATTTAGGTATGTAGACCTGATCAAGACAACTTGCTAAAGTTCAAACCAAGTATCAAAATAGAGAAGAAAGGTGATTTAAGTGACTTTGAATGTGTTATGGTTGGTACCAGATGGGCTGGTCTGAGAATTTCGGAAACTGCTGATCTACTGGGATTTTCACGCACAACCATCTCTAGGGTTTACAGAGAATGGTCCGAAAAAGAGAAAATATCCAGTGAGCGCCAGCTGTGTGGGCAAAAAAATGCCTTGTTGATGTCAGATGTCAGAGGAGAATTGGCAGACTGGTTCGACAGTAACACTAACTCAAATAATCACTCGTTAAAACCAAGGTAAACAGAATCCCAACAACGCGCAACACGTCAAACCTTGAAGCAGATGGGCTACAGCAGTGGAAGACCACATCGGGGGCCACTCCTGTCAGCTAGAAAAAGACTGGAAAAACTTTGCGTGGTCTGATGAGTCTTGATTCCAACTGTTGTATTCAGATGGCAGGGTCAGACTTTGGCGTAAACAACCTGAAACCATGCATCCATCCTGCCTTGTATCAACGGTGTATCCTGCTGCTCGTGGTGTAATGGTGTGGGGGACATTTTCTTGGCAAACTTTGGCCAATTAAGCATCTTTTTTTGCTGACCATGTCCATTCCTTTATGACCACAGTGTATCCATCTTCTGATGGCTATTTCCAGTCACAAAGCTCACATCATCTCAAACTGGTTTCTTGAATATGACAATGAGTTCACTGTCCAAATCTGCAGTGACTGCTTGATGCCATCATGTCCACATGGACCAAAATCCCTGAGGAATGTTTCTAGCATCTTGTAGAAAGTATGCCCTGAAGAATGAAGCAAGTTCTGAAGGCAAAAGGGGGTCCAACCCGGTCTTAACACCATGTCTTTAAATGTTTATTGCTTGCAATAAGATATAGAGAGCATTTAGTGGATAGATGCAAGTCGTGTAATGTATCTGGCCCAGACTGTAAAGTCTTATGGGTAATATACAGGATGTTATTTGTGCTTCTGGGATGGTGAGTGCTTGCATGTGTTGGACTAGTGTGCATTGATTTTATTATTATTTATTGTTTTATATGGCGCTATCAAATTTCATTGTGCTGTACAATGGGTAGACAGGACGTAACAAGTAGTATATAACATAACAGTTTGACTTACAGAAACAACAGATGAGGAGGGCCCTGCTCAAACGATCTTACTATTTAGAGAAATGTATGTTTAGTTTGTGCATCATATGTGTTCCTGGTCTGCTATATTAAAGGACTAAGTTTGCCCTTAAGACAAGTATGAACCTCTCTGTCCAGCTACTCTGTTATAAATACCCATTTCATATATTTGGATGCTACTGACACATATATATATATGTAGGGTGGTTTGCATTGGTAGGGACACCCATTCATCGATCCAAAATGCTAAATCCAGGTGTCAGTGACACTAGGCCCATCATTACTCATTGGATTTATTTAGTGCTAGATTTTAATTTGCTGATTACCATTGTGGAGAGTTTTTAAATATAATAAATGCTAAAGGAATATTAAGGCATAATGGTTTTCAAGTACTCACACTGTGTCCACCTGCCGCAATTACATTAGTGTTCCATTAACAGACAGTAGAGGAGATGGACAGACAAATTCCAGACATTATTATTTTAACAAGATTATAATTTTACTAGACATTTACATTTTTTAAAGTCACATTCAATATTCTGTAAATGTCAATTAACCTTGGTCTGCTAAGGACATTATTAAAGAAGAACATAGATTTAGCAGGAGAATTACCGTATTTGCTCGATTATAAGACGAGGTTTTTTTCAGAGCAAATGCTCTGAAAAATACCCCTCGTCTTCTAATCGGGGTCGTCTTCTAATCAGACCTCAAATAGAGGTCTGATTAGGAGACTAAGATCCAGATCCCCCGCACTGCTGCAGGGGACCTGGATCCTCCTGTCTCACCCCCCCCATCATACACACACTTACCGGTGCTTCCTTGCTTCCTACTGCGTTGCCGGGGCAGCGGGTTGACGTCTACGCGATCCGCGTAGACAACGTCCGCTGCAGCCGGAAGGAGGTGTGGCTAGCAGCGGGGGTTGTCTGCGTCCGTCGCATAGACCTTCCCCGACTGTCAGAGATTAGAGTTCCCCGCACCGGTGCCGCACCGGTGCGGGGAACTTTGATCTCTGACAGCCGGGGAAAGTATACGCGACGGACGCATACAAACCCCCGCTGCTAGCCACACATCCTTCCGGCTGCAGCAGAAGGCGACGTCAACCCGCTGCCCCGGCTGGAAGCACCGGTAAGAGAGGGGGGAGAGCGGGGGAAGGGGGGGGAGAGAGGGGGGGAGAGAGAGAGAGAGAGAGAGAGAGAGAGTGTGTGTGTGTGTGTGTGTGTGTGTGTGTGTTAGTTAGTTAAATGGGGGTATAGGGTGTGTGTGTGTGATAAATGGGGGCATAGGGCATTTCTGGAGTGGCGTTAAGGGGGGATTTAATAGCGCACTCTGCCTCCTGAAATGCCTTATACCTCCCTATATGCCACTCTGCCCCATAATATGCCTTTTAACCCCCTAAATGGCAGAGTGGCATATAGGGGTATAAGGCATTTCTGGAGGCAGAGTGCTCTATACAATGCCTTTTAACTCCCATAATGTCACTCTGCCTCCTGAAATGCCTTATACCTCCCTATATGCCACTCTGCCCCATAATATGCATTTTAACCCCCTAAATGCCAGAATGGGATATAGGGGTATAAGGCATTTCTGGAGGCAGAGTGGCACATAGGGGGTCAAAAGGCATACCATGGGGCACAGTGGCATATAGAGGGTTAAAAGGCATATCATGGGCCACAGTGCCATATTGGAGTGGCAAGCCTGGGGGCAGATGTGCGTAACTGGGGGACAGGTTGGAAAATACAAGAAATAAAAACAAAAAAAATCTTTTTCTCAATCATAGCTTTTATTAAAAAAAATAGTTTACATGAATTAACATTTACTGGTAAAACTTTTTTCCTTTGGGTCGTCTTATATTCAGGCTTTTTCTTTTTTTCCTAAGTTAATATTCAGATTTTGGGGGGTCGTCTTATAATCAGGGTCGTCTTATAATCGAGCAAATACGGTATGTTAGGTTGTTTTGATGTAAGCATAATTGGCCGCATAATATGACCAATTAATGTCAAGAAAGCTATTCATAAAATGTGAATTTTTGCCTAAAAAAGTTCGCTCAATCAAAGTATCCACTTTGGTAGTACGTCTTGTTGTGTCTAAGGCATTTGTTTATCAGGTTTGCAGGTGAGTTGAGTGAGTTTGAATGCGAGAAGGGCTGAGCAAGCCTGCATAATGCATAGTGAAGGTGAAAAAATAAAGTAGAAGGAGATCAGACCTTATTAGAGAAGGTCATTAGGGTTGGTCCTTTGTAATGCAGAGTGGTTTCAATGAGATAAAACCTCAACTTCCCCTTAAGCCTCCATATGCAGAATGGAGCCAGTGAGTTCAGCTATCCTGCAAAGTCACTTGAAACCTTGGAAGTAATTTCTTATAGAATTTAGAACAGGCTCAGCCGGCCCCAGTATATAGGGTATTATTTCCTCAAACAACAAAGCAGGTGCTGAAAAAATATTTTTTCTATTAGTGAACAGATAGATGCTGAATAATGCATTGTAGGGAAATTTCAAAGCACCAACATTTTCTGTCAAAAGATGTGTGAATATAGTTTATATTTGTAAGCAGAGCCAGTTTACATTCCTTTGCAATCTGGAAGCAAATAAAAATAAACCTTTAAACACACAAGCCTATATTTTACAATTTTAGTGGCATAAAAGATTGACTTTGATAGAAAGCTGTATGGAAATGAAGTGAGCTGTCAAAATAGTATAGCGTAAATGCATTTATACGCAGCCAAAAGCATATTTTAGTATCCTGATAATGTATTTTTTTCTAACGGTAAAGAAAAGCTTTCATTACTATGCCCATTCTCCACTTCAGCTCTATTTGCCAGACAAACACTGTCAAATGAAATTAAAGTCACCCACAGATCGGTTTATTGAGTGACAGAGTAGACCTCTCTGGAGGAAGCTGGAACACTGCAGGTCCTCACACTGCCAAAACACATATACTAATTATTTCCACACTGGTTGACACTGCCAACAGACCCTTTCTAGATTCATATGCCATCAATGGATTGAATCCTTTCAAGAAATTATTTTCTGCTGGCCTGGAACAGAGGCAGTGACACATGCTGCAGGTTAACATAGAATTTAGCATTATTGTATCAGTGTTTTATGACTGCAATTTGTAACTGTAAATTCAGAACAGCTGAACAATGCTAAGGATCAGCAGAGAATGCTTTTAGATTTCTATTTCGATACTGAGTGACCATGGGTGGCTACTTAATCCTATTGATGCAGCTACTGTTTTTTTAATTTAAGTTAATAAATAATTACATGTATTGGAGTAAATAGGAACATTTCATTGGTTTCCATGGTAATTGCTCCATATTAAAAATTTGCCCCAAAACTTGTCTTAAAAACTGTAAATCAAATAGATATAGTTTGACCAGTTCATGAGAAGATGGAGTCTTTATTCAAAGATGACACCTTTTGTGTCCATCACAGAAAAAGATGGCCTTCTTTAGATTGAATGTAGAAGGCCTGTTCTTCTAAATGAAATTGGTCTCAATCTTAGGTCTCAAACGCTTATGTGACTCTACAACTCTATTACCAAGAACAAAAGGCCCCATCTTTAAAAGTCAAAAGACACGTAAGTAATGAATCTTTCTTCTAGCACTTGTGTTTTCAGCCATGCTATAGTCATTCTACATTGAATTCTGGTGGCAGTGTAGGGCTATGAGTCTGGCTATGGTAGTGTTAAACTAGACAGATTCCTGACAGTGAGATATAAAGCTATTGGACCAATTACCCTACTCTGTTACTCCGTAAGAAATATAGAGTTTTAACTGCAGATCAGAACCTATCTAGTCTACTAATTTTCCCTGATGTAAGGACCCAAACCTTAATCAGTCCTTGGTCTTGTCTTAAATTCAGGATAGCTTTATGCCCGTCTCATGCACGTTTAAATTTCCCCACTGATAAAAACATAAAATTTAACCAAAATAGAACAGAAAGAACCTGGTGATCTTTTGGCTTGGAATGTGTAATATCATAAAATCATATATCTCACCTAAATTGACATATCTGTTTAAAATGCTCCCCTTGGTCATCCCCAGGACTAGACTAGAGGAGGTTTAAAAACTCTTAATGGCCTATTTTTTGGGCGATAAAAGACCTAGAGCTAATAAAACTTGTCTAATGAGGAGTACTAAAAGGGGAGGCTTTGGACTCCCTAATCCGGTTGGCTATTACGATGCAAGAGTCTACGACTAGGTCCATGGACGCCTTTAATATTAATTGCACCCTTGGCAAGCCTTTTCTTGTGCCCCCTTCCCACAGACAATTATCCCCTCTACTCCAACACCAAGAAAACCCACAACAAAACTTAACAAGTATTAAAGACAGCACTTGTTAAGACAGAACTATGGCGTTTGTTCAGAAAAAAAAACCAAGGAAAAGCAGAGTACTTCCCTGTCAAGATTTTCAAGGTTAATATTTAAGATCTTAGTCTGAGGAATTTGACTTTTAATAATCAGGCTCTGCTAGAAGATCCTATGGAAGGAAGTTGAGTTAAGTCTTTTGACCAACTGCAAAAAATACACTCCGGGCCTTGCTTAGAATCAAAAAATATTTGTTGCACCATAGAGTAGAATTGGAGAAGAATATAAAACATATAGAAATTAAAGAATTATTTCATAAAAGGTGTAGCACTAGGATGATCTCTAAAATTTATGATATGGTCCAACAGAAAGGAAGCCCAAGTACATTTACTAAATGGGAAAATGGGAAAAAGAGATTGGCCAGTCCTTAGAGGATGCTCAATGGATTAATTGTCTAAATGTTCTGAAAATGCATATGAAAACCATAAGATGGTATTTGGTTCCAAAATGTTTTATATAAAATGAATCCTATTAATAATAATAATAATAATAATAATAATAATAATAATAATAATAATCATCATCTGTGTTGGTGTTTTTTACACATTTGGTGTGACTGTTCTAAAATAAGGCCAATTTGGAATATGGTATTTCATAATATAGTAGTTATCATATATACGCTTTCAAGTAAGAACAAAACCTAATAATACAATTATAATTGGTAGTTAAAATCATGATAGCAAGGTATTTGCCCCAAACCAGTTCCCTTACTTGGGACGTTGTTATTCAGATAAAGTATCGGCACCAGATGGAACGAGGAGTAGCTTTTCAAAAAGGTAACTACGATAAATTTAAATAACCTGGTCTCCTTGGACGTGTGGGTTTCCGACATCCTGAGTGGGGTGGATTTAGCCCTGAGCGTTCTAATACTTTAAGATAGCCCCCTTTCCCATATTTCATCATATGTGCTTTTACACATTCTAGATAATTAAAACTTTATCTGAACTGTTAATGAATTATACTACAAAGTATAAATCCATCTATGTTTTGTAAATGTCTGAGTATGTTTTTGTCATATTATTTCTGTACAAGGAAATATTTATTGAACTAAGTACTGTATTTGCTTGATTATAAGACAAGGTTTTTTCCAGAGCAAATGCTCTGAAAAATACCCCTCATCTAATAATCGAGGTCGTCTTTTAATCAGACCTCAAATAGGTCTGACTATGAGACTTAGATCCAGATCCCCCGCAGCGCTGCAGGGGACGTGGATCCTCCTGTATTATACCCCCCCAACTTACCGGTGCTTCTGAGTCCCTGGTGTGTAGCCGGGGCAGCATGTAGAGGTCTACGCGATTCGCGTAGACAACTTTCGCTGCAGCCGGAAGGAGGTGCGGACCTTCCCCGGCTGTCAGTGAGGGAATTCTCTCTGACAGCCGGAGGGTGTATGCGTATTTTACCACAGAAATTCACAGACCATACAGATATGCCTCAAGTATACATCAAAGTGGCCTTCTAATTGCATGTTAGATAATATACACACACATAATATGTAGTATAAGGCAATGTGTACTAAAACACCTTCCAAATTATAGCACCAGACATTGTTTGAGTTCCATGATGTCCATTTCTGATATTTAGGTTGACAATTATGTTGCTGTGTTATGTGTACTTATAGCTCTCCTGTATAACAAGGAGCCTGATCGCCATATTGTAATGCCACTACTAAATGAGGCAGTTAAAAAGGAGATCACTGATCTCCCCAACTGGCCCATTAACACTATGGGGGCTGTAAGAAGTCAGTACAGTTCTCCAGTTTTCCTTCTGAGCCTCACTTCCTGTAAAAGTGGAGGTCACATTTACTTTTTGATGGATGCTAGACACAATTCTAGTTCTTGTGGGAGATTAGACACCAAAAAATGGTTAGGCACAAAATCTCATCATTTTTTTTATTACTAATATTACATTAAAAACAAGTTTTTAAAAAACAAATTGAACGATGATCTGTTTCAAAACAATTCTAATGATCATGTCATTTTCACATTTCTGTTTTTTCACCACTGGTTCGTCGTATTGATTTTAATAAACAATGTTCAGCTTTCCAAAGGAACTTGTACCCGAAGATTTATTTTGAAAAGTAAATTAAAGGTATGGGAAATGCTATCCAGTCATATAAGACTTCAAAACCTGATGTCATACTTGTTATCAAAGTTTCAGCGTGGAGCTTTGAAGAAATGTTAGCACAAAATGTGCTTGTTTTTGTAAGAAACATGATTTCAAATGCCTTGGATTTAAAGATAGCATTGTGAACTGAATATAAAGTAGAATAAATTATTATATGAAAAACAGAATGAAATTATTTCTGAAAGGCTTAGAGCCTAATTAAAAGAGTCTTGCTATGTATTGAATTTCTGAACACATTGCAGTGCAATCATTAACAAGGAACATCTCAATGGAGAGGATTTCAAAAGTGATATCAAAATAGTTTCTGAAGTTGCAAAATTATGCTCAAGGGTATGTAATAATGGGTGAAAGATATTTGAAGTGCGTTGGACAGGTGAATGGAAGACGTGCATGAAAACACATGAAAATACTTTAAGTAAGTAGAGAAGATCTTGTAAATATTGCTATCGTTCATTTTGAAAGAGACAACATATTCTGCATTATTCTGGTTATTAGACACATATTAAACTTCAGCTTTTAGCATACATTTATTTAAACTACTTATAGCTAATTGCAAACTGATGCAATGTACTTTTGAGACCCCCTGGCACCGATAGTTAACATGGCTTGGTCCTATAAAAGTTATGGCTGATATCAAATTAACTGCATACTTTTTGGAGTTAAATAAAATAGATGATTAGATAACCAAATATGGAATAGATACAAATGTAATGTACATAACAAATTTTCCTTACATGGCACAATGAATTTAAAAGCAATTATGTCTTTAAATTTCAGAATACACTAAAGATTGTGTCTTTTTAAATCCCTGCTAAATTTACAATAGCTTTTTCATGAAACTCTACTTTTGATTTTTTTTTTTTAAACTGAGCCTACAGCCCTTCAATTTCGCAGCATAACTTGCCAATTTAAGACTTTTCTTCAACAGAAATATACTTTTCTCTCTCAAAGTGACTGTTCAGGCTATTGTGAGCCAAAGACTGTGATGGTTCAAAAAGAAAATTCACAGCCTGGCTTCCTAAAATGCTGCATCAGAACTACAGTTCAATTACGTATTACCACTCTTTCATCAGATATTTCCTATGATGAAACTTAAAGAGACACACCAGTATCCAATTCTTGTCACACTTATCGGAGCACATTTAATGTAGACTTAAAAGCAATTTACTGCACATATGTCTTCTGGCTTCTGGTTCTAATGAAACAGGAAGCATACTTAAGTATGCTTCCTGCACCTGTGCTATATGTTCTCATTGAAATTAATGGGACACAACTGCTGATGCAAATCCAAATCCATGCCATATCTTACACAGCATTGACTTCTGCTCAGTTGCCAAATATGCAAGTTAAACTGTTATTCATTTTAATAGGATCTCAGCTCCCAGTTATTGCAATATGCTGCTATCAGTATAGACAGGTAGATATAGGTGGAAAACAAGACATACATCTCTCTTAAAAAAGGGAGTTCTCATATTGTTACTTCCATAAAGAATGCATACATGTATTTGGATGCATACAATTCATTGGACACCAATCAGGGGCTTAACTATAGTATTTGACACCAGGGGCAATTCCTATATTTGGCACACCCCATCGGCCTCTTGCCTCCCCCTTGGTAAGTGACATACACACTGGTACACAGTTTTCCACAGACTTACACACATTCACACACACTCACTAACACTTACATCCTCATGCTAACACACTCTTACACAACCATGTTAACACATACTCCCTCTCACACACTTACACATTCATGCTTACATACACTTACATGTTCTCGCGTTATGTGAACTCGTTACATTCCTGCCTCCCCGTGCTGGTCCAAAATTGTTCACAAAGGGCTGGTCTGACCTCAAACCATAAAAGTACGCCCCTGACTCCAATATGCATTCTTTAAGCAGGACTCAATTGTTCTTTAGCAAATTCAACAGCTCAACAAAACTTAACAATTCATCTTTAGCCACAATCCAGAGCCAGAAAGAAATGATAACTAAACAATACTTGCATGCCAGATTCTTTACATCCACCAAATGCCATAAACATAAAAGAATGAAGTTCTCTCTGATATCTGGCATAGATAAAGTAGAAATGGAATATGATTCTACAACTTAAATAAATAACACATTAACAAAAATGTGGCCAAAGCACCTTTTGGCCAAATTAAACTTTAACAATATAACGTTTGCAAGGAACCAAGCAGTTCATTAACATCACTATAAAGGTAAAAGTAAAGTCGCAAACTAAATGCCGCAAAATATATATATATTTTTTATCTATACCTGATTAGTGAAGATAATGTTTCAGTTTTGCTGCTGATAAACAGAAGAGTTTGTCCAATCTGTAAAATATTATTAAAGAACACAATAAAAATCAATAACTTTAGTGCAGTTTGCGTAGTGTAAGGTGCACACATTCTCTTAATAGCACCACAATCATTTAACCAGCAATATCATAGCAGAACAATGTTGATAATACATTAACTGACGGTAAGAGTATGACAACCAGAATTTCAAGTTTTTTAAAATGTGAGCTCTTATGTATCATTAGAACTAATGCATTTTCTTAAAAGCAATTACAAATCAATATCTTACTTACCCTGCCAAGAAGCAGACTGGAAATCACAGTGTGTGCACTTTGGGTTTTCAGAGTTTAATATAATGTCGAAACTGAATTAACATTTCAATCCAAGATGATATTGTATTTTTTGAACTGTTATGCTTGCTTACATAAACAATAAAAAAATAGACATTTTCTGTTACAAAGAGCCTGACTTAAATATCCCTTAAACATTATATCAACTGATAATTGTTGCCTGTATGCTTAATATTATTATAATCAAAAAGCTCCATGTGGGTGTCAATGATATTGACATATTTGTTCGGAATTTAACCCATTTTTACTGCTTGCTGTCATTTGGCCTGTGATTCTTAATACAATGCTATTCATTTTGTCCATGATAGGTTTTCATCAAAATAATTGTGCATTCACATAAAAGGTTCTAACTGCTACATGTCAATTTAATATACATTTTGTGAATAAGCACTACTCTAACCACTAATGAACATAGCTTTTATTGTGTACATAAATCTGAGCTTATTAAGAGATGATTGTTAAATAACAGCTTTCTGTATTCAAGCGCAACTGCTTTCAATTATATTGTTTATAATTATGCCATCGTACCATGTAATGTGCGTCCAACCATCCTTGGGCGTTTTATTAATTCACATCACTACTATCTACATGTAAATCACCTTTTCTGATTCCGATCCAAGCACGTTATTTTGCCAGTTCACCAATTCGAACAGAAACTATTCCAAATATTTGCCTTTTAGATTTTTTTTTAGCAAACTGACATATTTGCTTTTGTTTTATCAGATATTTAGTTTTGCAGGTTGGCCCAAGGATGCTAAGGTAAGATAAAGCTAATCAATATCCTAGAGAGAGCACTTGAAATGCAAATTACAATTTGGACAGCTCTGCTTCATTTTCGTGTTTGTTGGGGTAAAATGGAAATGCATACAAATCCGAATATACAGTACATGTCTAGAAATGAAGTCTATATCATATGACTTGGCCTCCCCAAGAATGTGTATGCTTGTGGTAATTTGTCTACAGTATTTTATAGCATTGTTTTCTGCTTTACTGACGTATCCGAGTGAATGGCATGGACAAATGGCTTAAAGACCATGCTAAACTTAAAAGCCAAACTGTATCACAGTGTTTCCATCATCAGGTTGGATACATAGATTGGTATGCGTTTACATTCTAAACACTATGCATAGGGGATCTATTTCATTCAGTTTTGTATGCATTTGTACAGAGAAACACATTTCTAAGCAAAGCATTACGGAGAGCTATGAATTATACAGAAATTATGTCTAAATTGAACTAAATAATTGATAAACTTAATAAAATGACCTCCTTGGTCAAGTAGAAAAGGGGAGCCACTGGCTTGTAAACTCTATATCTATGTCTATCAGTATTGCATATTTTACTTGAAACATAGATGACAAATATATATATATATATATATATATATATACATATATATATATATATATATATATATATATATATAGAAAAATCTTTGACACATGCCGCACAGGGTTAGTTGAGGTTTGAAATAATGCTTCTCTTCTTATATCCAGGGATATATGTTTGTTTTTTTCATTGAAAATAGGGGTTTAGATGATCTGTTATATAGCATCTGCTTTCCTGGGCTCTAATCCAAAAATGACTTTGCATTATTTTTTGCATATATTTATTTATTTTATTTTTTGGTCTCCTCACTGGTAAGAAATGTGTATATTCGACAAAATACTCAATATATATTCTGAAATAATTTTGTGTCTCTTAATTGAGATGTACTCTTGTATTAGTACTTTAGACTTTTCATGAATATCTCAGGTAAACTCATAATAAAGAAGTATCGTATATCACTGTTAATTATCAGCCCATCATCCAGCATATTTTTTGCATTTTGTTGATGTCCTCCCATAAGTGGCTACCAATGTTATCTTTATCCTATGTTATTTATATCATTTACACAAAAGTAGGGTCGGCCTATTCATAAGCTTGAGCTATATGGCTACCCAAGTTACAAATTACACTTTGACAAGGCAATGAAGGTAGGTTGATGGAACCCTTAGCCCTTAACATAACTGTTCATCTAGCATATCACAAACCCAACTCTGGACACTTTTCCAAAATTCAGTTTTGATCCTAAAAAGTAGATAATTCACAATATATATATATATATATATATATATATATATATATATATATATCGGTATATATGTTTTTGCATATGACTGTGGTGCAAAAAACAACTATCTAGGAAGGATCCCAGGGACCCGGTCAAGCAGTGTTTGACCTGGAGATTCGGATTCAGACTTGGAGAGCTCCCGTGTATGATCATATAACCTTTACTGGTTTCTGAGTTGCACAGGCCTTTTCTAATCTTTAACATTAATTTGTACACAGGGTGCGTGCCCTGACTGGCCATCTGGCACACAGGGCAAATGACCAGTGGAACGCTGCTCGACATCACTCCCCACACACCCGACCTGCCACTCAAGCAGCAGATGGGGTGCTGCAGTGTTTGACCACCGGCAGGATATGCCTAAGCCACGTGATGCACAAACATAGAAAAGTAACGTGTGACCCGTCGTATACAGCCGTCGGCCTTGTTATGTCATTAGGCGGCTGCTGGGCTTAAAGTGCCAGAGCCACCTTGTTTTGCCCAGTTCAGCCCTGATAGGGTGTGAGGACCCTGCTCGCAAGCTTAATCTTGTCTAGAGAAATTAGAGTGTAAAGAAAACAATAAATACAGAGAAAAAATATTATTAATGGAAAATGAAAATAAATTATTGCCTCCATCTGTACCTTGCCAATTTCATAAAAGGCTTGCTGCTAGAGTAAACACATTTTTAAATATCCGGTTGCTGTACAGGCAGTCTTTATGTCCTGTTTATGAAAGCTTTGCTTCAAGATATCAGTGTTGGTGTAAATGGGTCCTACAGAAAATGGTTTTTCTACACTGATGAATTAAGCCTGCCTTTTTGCTGCTCTGGCTGAGATAGAGTGAGAGTTGAACTGGCGTTACAGTTGTGATGAAAAGGCTTAAGTAAAAGACACATAAGTCTGCCAGGAAATGTGACAGGACAGAGATAAAGAGAAATCATTGCTTTAAATAAGCAATAATACTTTGGAATCCTGCCTCGGGAACAGTAGTTCTATACGTTTTATCAGCCTCACACTTTATCATGTTCAGTGGCAGGATTCTAATGCTCCTTTGTTGCTTAATATTTATGAATAATTTGCTACCAAAATGTACTTTGTGACATGTTTTCCTGTTAGATGTTTCAGCATTGCTTAAACATAAATGTTTATATTGTTGAAAAACAATCACAATTAATAGCAACGGTGAAGTTGATGGCCATTAAAGCTGCTATTCAAAAAAAATAATAATTGAGCTCTTGCCCCAGATGCAACTACAGTGCCTTGCAAAAGTAGTCACACCCTTGACATTATTTTATGTTTTGTTGCATTACAACCTGGAATTAAAACGGATGTGTTTGGGTTTTTATCATTTGATTTACACAAAGATGCAAAATATTTTTTATTGTGAAACAACCAAGAAAAGACAAAAGGAAAAAAAAACATAAAACTTGATAAAACGTGCATAACTATTCACACCCCCCCAGTCAGTACTTTGTAATGCCACCTTTTACAGCAATTACAGCTGCAAGTTTTTGTGGGTACCTCTCTATAAGCTTGGTACATCTAGGATGGGTTCCGCTGGTGTACAGCAATCTTTAAGTCCACAGATTCTCAATTGGATTGAGGTCTGTCCCTTGGGACAGCTGGGCCTCTTACAACTGTAATACTTCTACCCTCCCTGATGGTGGTCCTGTCTATATCTCCATCAGATGAGGGGATGGACCAAGTAGGTATGTGTTTATCTCCAGTTACATGCCTGCTTGGTCCCACAGCTCCTCTGATGATCTTCATCTGTACTCTGCTTTTATCTCTACCTCTGACGCACGTATGCAAGACTTCTCTAGGGCTACCCTCATTCTTTGGAATGCTCTTCCCCATCTTATCCAATTATCCCATTGTCTCAAGCCCTTTCAAAAATCCATTCAAACTCCCTTCTTCAGGGAAGCCTATCAACTGACAGATTAACTCACCTTCTCCCACCTACCTCTGCCTCACATTCCTTATAGTTACTCCTGTTATGTGATATAATATGATATAATATGTTATGTCCTGGAATACCCATTGTACAGTGCTGTGGAATGCGATGGTGCTATATAAAGCAATACATAATAATAACAGGATGTTGAGTGAAATGACATGATGAAATACACATACCAATTAATTAGCAATATTCCTCATTCTTGGGCAAAATGATCATCAGCACAGATAAATATCTAATTTTTCTTGATATAATTCTTAGAAATTGAGAAACCGAATGTGTTAATGAGACACTGTGAAAAAGAGCAATGTCATGTAGTGATGTTTTAGAAGTCATGTTTGGCTGAAGATCAATACACCAGGTTCAGGATCACAGACTTTTCGGCTCATCTAAATAGGATTATGTCAGGAAATCTCCTAATCCAAATCAATAATTCTTCTGAGTCAAAGAAACACACAGTCAACAAAAGTCACTGTTGCTGAGTGTAGAATGTATATCCTGACAGCAAGTAATTATTTGAAAGCTCAGACACAGAACTGGATATGAATGTGAAACAGAATGTGAAAATGATAAGAGGGAAAAATATATGTAAATAAGTACTGCAATATAGAATAATACCTTTTTATGGACTACCATTCCATTTTAAAGACTAGCTTTCAAGAGTACCAACCTCCCTTAATCAAGTCTAAAGGGAGGTTGATACTCTTGAAAACTCATTTTTAAAATGGAATGTTTGTCCAATAAAAAAGTAGTAGTTTTTATCATTTAAACTACTCGACTAACACGGCTATCCCAATATATATATATATATATATATATATATATATATATATATATATATATATATATATATATAAGTTAATTTAGAAACATAAATCTGACACACCAGAAGATGAGAAAATAGCGTGAAGCGTTAAACCACATTTTCGACTCGACTCTCTCTGTCCTGGTTTGCTTCTTTTGTAAAAGCTTTGAATGTATGATGAGTACAAGTCTATCCCTGTGTTATAATTGTTCAAAATCATACACACACATGGGAAAGTGTGTTACATGCAAATCATGTAAATAAAATGATCTTAGGAATGCACACTCCTCACACTATTCCCTCCCTGTCATTACACAAATGTATTTTCCCAGCTCTGTTCTAACCACAACATCTAAAACAAAAGTGTCTTTATTTGGCCATTTCAAACATTCTAATGTTTGTTCTACACATAACATGATGCTGTGATCCCTGTGTAACTGTTTAAGTTTCTTTATAAGGGAACCACAATGTATATTCTGAGCATTGGGAGTAATTTCCTATATATATAAGAAAGTGGGGTTAAATTCATCCCAGTCCTCTCATACAAAACACAGAGAACTTGAGATTTTGTCTAAAAACTGGGATTTTCCTAGAGTCTCCGGGTTAAGCTGTGCTTACCTGGATCTCTGGGTCAGTTTCCTCTTTGGGCATTGGTGCAATATGTTTCCATGCCCACTCCCTGCCAACTTTCTGACGGTTTGCCACCCAGTTCTCTCCTGCCTGGGGCTAGCCTTGTCCCAGCACATAGCTAGCCCTTCCTTCATGCAAAAGCAAAAAAAGACGAAGATCTCTTTCTAGAGGGGGGCTGGCAAAGGCCACTGTTCATTTTTTGGGGGTACAGTGTGAAGTTTTCTTGTATGTCTTAATTGCACATTCTGTGCTCCCATTATGTTATTTTCTATGCATTCTCTATCTTTCAGTGTGCTTTGCACATTGACCATGTAGGGTGCCAAATATCCAGACTGCTTTATTACTGGAACGTGTTGTTATATTTCCACCCCAAGCTGAATGTTGCGAGCCCTGCCCTGCTCGGCAAGAACTTATATCCTCCGATTCTCACAAGGATTTTTCCAGCTTTGGATGGACCTGACTTAGATTATGCTGAGCACCAGTCAGCTTGCCCTCTTCTGTTAGTAACAACAACCATTTACTAAAATTAAATTCAATGTGGTGTATATAAATTATTATTTCATATAGTTAATAAAATGAAATATTGGAACGCCATATCTGGGGCCTTCCAACAGTAGGTCTAGATGGCTATTTCTTCTAGGAGAGTGGCTTTGTGAGGGGACAAGGCCTAGACACCCTTGAGTGGGCTTTGAGTAAGAGGGACAGTACGTGGAGAGTGAGCATGGCCATAATCCGCTCCCCTGCATAGAATAAGAGTAAAGTGACCCAGAGACCTGGGGAAGCAGAACTTCACCCAGAGCATCTGGGTCAAACCTGAAGAGTTGCCAGGTATGCTCACGCCAGTATAAGGATGCCTAAACACAATACTGTACTTCAAACATTGCTTCGCTCCATGGCATTTATAGTCTGAGCATAATAACTTTTTTCTGCTGCTTCAATCTGTCAAAATAGATAAACTAAAGTAGTAAATAGTAGTATAATTTACACCATAAGGAACAAACCAAGTAAAAAACGATGTATCTAAGTGAACAAGCAGCCCCCAAGGAACAGCACAGTAAAAATAACTTGCCATTGAGCATGCATAAAAGTGCTAAGTTCAATTGTGCATTGAATTTCTCAGTTTTAGGCACAGAAAACAGATATTCATTTATTCATGAAAAAACAAGTATTGTTTTCATTATTTTTCCAAGAGAAAAGAAGGAAAAAATCAATCCTGCAGACATTCTTTCTAAAAACATCACAAAATAGAATTTCACTTGACCTTTGCTTTTTTAGCTTTCAGACTAACAGAAAAAATATATTTGAATTATTCGTTAATTAATGTTATATAAAATTAACACACACTATTTTTTTTTTATGATTGTTTAGTCGTCAACAACAAAATAAATTGGACTGATAACGTGACTTTGTGGAGATTATAATTTTATGGTACCTTTTAGCCAGATAGCATGACATGTCTCTGCATTTTATTCAGCGCTCTTGGCAACATCTCAACTGCTCTGCCTATTGATTGCTTAATGATGCCTTTCTTTGGGTTTTGTTACTTATGCGTCACTAATAGACAATTGCTGCAGTTGATATTTCATTCCGAAAATTGGCTGAGAAATGCCAGTCATTGTGGTTTTAGAATACTGAGCACACAAAACCTGATTTTCTTTCTGATGGGTAGAAAGGGAGTATATTTATTATTTACATATTCATGCAAAATAGTCAATCAAAATTACTTTTTCTTAGAACAAAAGAGGCCAGCCGCTTTAACACTGTTGAATACAGAGTTCTTTTCAGCTTTCATTTCCTAAGTACGTTAAAAATTAATGGCAGAGTTTAAGTACACCTCCAGTTAACTGTCACATGTTTCTAGTTATACCATTTGATTTAAAGGAGCACTCCTTCAAGGAGTTCTTCATGTTATGCTCATATTGGAGTCTGTTTTGTATGGATTCAAGTGCAATTTACTGCATGCAAATATGTGTAAGCATTCTTTAGTTACTGGAGTTCTTCTGTATGCATTCATAATAAAGAACTTGGATATATAATAATTCACTGCACATACACGAAACATGTGTACATTCTATAAACAAGTAATTTAAAAATATTCTCTATGTAATATATACCTAGTGAAGCTAGCTTATAAAGCTAAAGCAGTGACGTACACAGCATTGTCTTTATCAAGAAGCATGTATCGTTTTCCTTTACATTTATGATTTTTACAAAATATATTTTAAAGGAGAAATATTAGAGCATGGTTTGGTTATACCCCGGAGGTTAGAGGCCTATGGCATTATCACATCAAACATTTCTGATGTTCAACCACAAATTACACATCTTTTATTTACAAATAAAACTTTGAAGTCAATAATGGGAAAATCTGTTTTAAAGAAAATAGGTCGCAGCCTAATATAACCATTGGCTGTGCTCCACAATATATCTGAAATAGGTATGCCTGCTCACATTGAAAATGTATCCCCAAAGACAATCAACAATTTAGAATACTGTCCAATTTTTGTCAGTATTTGTGAGTATTTGAGGATAACAAACAGGTTTTCTGTATGATGCACAAGCATAGCTGGGAACTCTCCAAGTTTCACCCAGAGACTCCGAGAGAAGCACCCAGAGGCTTCCCACTCCCCACCCATTTACCAGTTAAACTGCTGTGTGTCCGACAAAGTCCGCGTACTTCCTGCCCGCATCCCGCAAGAGAGGGCTCCGAGGGCTCCGAGTAGCCAGAGCCAAAAATTTACCACAAGACACATTTAGATTAGAATAATCTTATAGTTCAAACAGCTTTACTGTTTAGTCAGAAACAACGGCTCCTCATGTTAGAGTAACTACATTTACATTCTTCTCACATGGACACATGGACAGTATTAAAAACGATCATTTTATTGTTTTGATTTGTCCATTTACTTTTGAGCCCCTGAAATAAGGGGATTGTGTATGAAAATGGTTGCAATTCCTGAACGTTTCATACAATTTTTTTTGTTAAACCCCATGAATTAAAGCTGAAAGTCCTCACTTCAATTGTGTCTCGGTTGTTCCATTTCAAATCCATTGTGGTGACGTACAGAGCCAAAATTCTGAAAGTTTGTCAGTGTCCAAATAGTGTGACGGAATCCCCAATATGTATTCCTTATATTTTTGAATGGTATTCACTGAGGATGCTCTGAATTCGTGTTTTGTTTTGTGTACTATGAAAACCACTGCCAACACTCCAGGGAGACTCCTTTTTACGGTGAAACAATTACATGTAAGTAAAGAAAGAATAGGTCTGCATCCTGGCAGCCAACCGGCATTTACTCTGTTTGCGCTATGGTCAATGCAAGAATGAGAATTAATTGGCCATTCCTTGAATTGTTTTAACTTGTTTTAACGACTTTACACAAAGTCTGAGTCAAACGTAGTTTTACAAATATTTCACTTTTATAATTATTTCTGAGGATACCTATAGGAGCGAGAATTTGTTCAATTATATAAAAATGTCTTTCCATGTCTATAATAATATAATTACAAAATATCATTAATTATGTTTATCCAAAATATTAAAGTATGTGTGGTATACGTGTTGTTTACAATTCTATTAATTTGACACAAAGCTAGTTGGAGAAAGTTATTTGATTTCTAATGCAAGATAATAAAAATTTGCAGCAGTATGATGTACTTGTAAAATTATCTTCTGGCTCCATTTGTTATACAGGGTTCCCCAAGCAGTGGGATTCCTTAAGTCATCTGTAATTTGTTTTCATGGAGTAAATGGAGTAACTTATTACAGGAAATCTTCTGCATATGGATAAAGAAATCAACATTTTGTTTGCTTTTATTAGGAGTGCTTACATGACACCGATAGGCTGCTTGAAAGAGTCAATCAGTGGGAAGAAATGTCGGCCCTCACAGGAGAGCAGCTGCAGAGCTGCATTTTTCACCACAGGTAAGTGTTTTATTATAAATAATGCATTTTTTAATAATGCATATCAAAGTACTTTAATAGTCTGAATCAAAGCAACCGAACAGAGGAGCTTTACATTTTAAAAGTAGGAGACCCAGATCCAGTTCTAGGCATTGGTACTATGAAACATGTCTTTTGACATTTATGGCTTTAGGATTATCTTGGCCAAGTGATTAAATGACTACTGAGCAGTAAGCCCCCTCTTGCTATATTCATAAGGATATCCTACCACACACTATTTTGAAACAGATGATTTAAGCGCTGTGCTTTAAAAATCGTTAAGTCGACGCACATTTATCTAGTTTTGGTAAATTAAAACAGCAATAAAGTTATTAAAAACGTACAACTTTGTAACCCCCTTATGTACCTCTATCCAATAGAAATGGTCGGGCACACAAATCCCATTGTCCTCAAAATAGTGGCCAAGGGTGATCTTTCTTTTTTGCCCTCAAAAGCTCATTAGCCCATTTAAATAAATGTCTTTTTTTATATTTTTAGCTCATTATTTATTTTTTATGGTGGGTGGGACACCTGCGACTGTGATTGTGGTGACACAGTCACTAATTCCAGCATGTTTTTTTTTTTTTTGGCAGTACAGACTTAAATCGCAGCTTAGTTGGATGAGGGAAAGTAGGCGAATAGTCCTGCCCTACCTAACCATACACTGCCCCATCCCTAACCATGCTCCTCGACAAGAGTGTCCCACTTTGGGCACCTGAAATGTTTGGGGTACAGTAGTATGTAAAACACACATAGAAGGAAGCTAAAGAAATACCATTTTACAAAGCTTTTTGCCAGGATCACCTTTTAAATAAAGCCTCCATTGTTCCTAACCCCACTCTGCATGTACCATTTTTAGGATGGCAATGTATCATGTGATATAAGCAAGTAAATCAATAATAAAGGAATATTATTTTTGGAAGGTAACACAGACAATATGCATTAGCCCTCCTTTTATTAAAGGTTTGCGGAGCCAGATGGCTTTAAGTGATAAATTTGTGTTTGGTACATACAGGGACATTAAAAAAACAAGGGAGAAAAAAACACTAAAGATGTATATTATTTCGACAAAATAATGAAAAATCATACATCACCGAAGCAGAAATGATACGTAAAACATTTAATTATGCTTTGAATCTGCTGTGGAGTTTTCCAGGCCTGCAAGAACCCATAATTAGATTTGTGAACTCCTGGAAATTACTTCTGTGGGTGCCCATAGTGATTATGTAAATTTTTAAAGATTATATGGGAAGTTGGCAAACCTTTTAACTTATTTGTAAAAGAATCCCTTCAACTTTACCTGTGCTTATGGAGATTGTAGCATATTTTATATAACCGTGTGCCTGTAAAATGTTTAGAATGAAATTGCCATCCCATTCCTGTGCTTTGCTAAAAAAAAATGTGATACTAAAATTTTAATTCGAGTTTAATGTCACTTGGAACGCCTAGAATGATGGAGGGATGAAAAATGGGCTGCTTTCTGTGTTTATATCCATGAACAGCGCTGGATTTCTGACCTGAAAGTCTCCCCATTGGTCTTCATAGGGAGCGATTAAAAAGCTAGGGAAGGGGTAGCCTCACATTTAGGCAGGGGTGATCTTCAGGATACACGAAATGGGGTGTTCGTATCTAAAACACCAGTGAGCCACCTATAGCCACCTATGGACAGGGTATAACCAGAACACCCGGACAGATTCTGAGATTAATAAATTGGTGGTGTGTTAATGGTTTTTTCATTTTGCAGGCACTTAAAAAAGTTCAAGCTCTTAAAATAGGTATTACCTAAGACTTTTAGGACCTTTGACATGCTTGGTTCCTGAATGACAAAAACACAGATATGTGTTAATGGCTAATACATTGAATAAATAGGGGAATACACCTGACTGCTTTAATTTAATAACACTGATGTACTTCATATTGTAACCTTTTTTTGCTGTTCTCAATAAATCTATCCCGACAGTCAATTGCTGCTGTTATAATCTGCTATTGTACCAGATGAGATATCCACAAATTGTCTGACCAATTAAGGTCTGACAAAGCGCGAATAGGATTGTCAGTCCACACAAGTGATATTTTCAAAAATTTAAAGTGAAAAATGATATTTATCACTGCATAGAAATTTGAAATACCTTTCAATCTAATTACCTTAATGCTGCCAAGTCCCTGTGTTCAGAAATGTCTTCTGGTTGATATGGGTCCACCAAATGTGGATTGATATTGGTCTCACTGATTGCACCTTCTCAACTTTTAAGACACTTAATAAGTTAAAAGTTACCGCAAGATAGTCTGAATGGCCTATTTTCTATTTTAAAAGACTCTTTGGAATACAGTTGTAATTTTGGACAGTAAATCCATATAAAGTATAATTATTCTATGTATATGCTGCAAAAGCCCAGAGTTTCATAGAGCAGTGGTTCCCAACCCAGTCCTCGTGTAAATGTTCCATCAGGACTTGGTTAGGAATCTGTCATGGTTCTAACGAGCAGCCTTTTTATTTATTTGTGTCAGTCCGACTCCGCTGTTGCTTAACGAGCTGTTGTCAGCCAACCCCTTCCAGGCTATTTTAGCAGCTAGGCCCATTTCCCCCTTGCCCTTGTGTTTATTTCCTGTTACCAAGTACACTCCATTGTTCCTGTGTTCCCGTGTATTACCTGGCTTCGTATGAATACTCTCCTGGCTCCTGGTTTCTGTACCCTGACTTCCCTGACCTCTGTATTCCGTCTGATTACCCGCTCCAGTTATTGTCTCTGACTTGTTGTTTGGACTTTGCTTTTGGTTCATGAATCTGCTATTCCGCCTGGTACGGTGTTTTACATTTTACCTTTTTATGTCTGTCTGGTTCCTGGTCCCTTACAAAATCACTATAATTAGGTTTTAATTGAGTAAAGCTCTGAGACTCGTATGGCACTGTACCTGCAAGAAGTAACTTAAAATAACTTGACAGCACTCAACTAAGCCAACTGAGACAGCAACTTAAAGCACCTATTCTCAAAAATTGCTGTTTAATTGGACAATGTGATTATCCTGTTAAGATGGACCAACATGCTATCCATATCATCTCAACTGTTGTTGAGATTGGTTCATTGAGTGAAATTTCCCATTTAAGTTGGTGATTAGTTAAGATGTTCAGATTGTTGTTCTTTATCCGGTCTGTTAATCCATTTCCATGAGCCCTAGATCAACTTGCTTCCTGCGGAGAAGTCAAGTTGATGTAAGTTTGAGCTCTTATTTAACTTGACTTAAGTAGACTTTGTGGGAAAAGACAAATTGCTATGTTTTTTTGTGAACGTTTTTACGTTAACTAACGAGCTGACTTTAGTAAATAGGCAAGTTATGCTTGTCTGCTAACTCAGTCAAGCTGGCCTGGTTAACCTGACTGCCAGTATAAGATAACTCAAATCTTATTGAACACTTTTAGATATTCAACCTAATTAAATACTATATTTAATACTACTGACCTAACATATACTTTTCATTTGTTTTTTATTATATAATACTTATTTTTATGCAAATATATTTAGGTCAAGTAAAAACAATAATACAAATCAATAAAAATGAATATAAAAAGTGTATTTCAGCAATTGAAACTTAACAGTTGGAACAGCTGACAACTGAAATTATTTTTTTTAAAAAGAGACTATATTTTTCATTTAATACATTTCACAGTATGAGACAGGTGCCAGTATTACCAAATTCTAATTTAATGGGAGTTTGCTTATTGCTTCATTAAAAAAAAAAACCTTTATAATCAAGGATTCTGTTTTCTACAGAACTGGATGATTAAATTAGATGTAACATCCTATATTAGTTTCTTGATTGCACACAAAGACTCACAAAACCCAGATGTCCCGTGTTAGGCTAATCTGATTTTAGTCTGGTAAAGCTCAGCAACAATTTCTTATAGAACATGCACATGTTGCATCCTTTTTTTAAGATTAAACCTGTAATGTGTATACAAATTTAGTTGAGAATTTTAATCAGCATTTAGATTAACTAATCTACACATGACTATTATCGTGCTGCGACATTTACGCTTTGCTTATAAACCATTATTTGGTTTACATCTATATTGTTGCATTTTTTGTTGTTGTTTGTTGTGGGTTTTTTGTTTGTTCTCTGTTTGTGAAGAAAGAGCGATCTTGGTCAAAGTGGTAAAAGTATAGCAATCAAACTAAACAGTTCATTGCTATGGTGATCGTACAACCTAGCACCAGAACTGCACTTTATACATATATAAATCATCTGCCTGCTATTCCTATACAATACCACAACTTTAAGGCCACACTTTTAATAAAGACTTCATAAAAATAGATATTTTTGAATGAGAGGTGTTAGTTATTAATTCATATTAGCTGTCCTGCAGTAGGATAAGCAAGAGTCCACAAGCTTCACCGTGACTTCTGGTTACTGTATTCAATTTCCGTAAAGAGAAAAAAGTTTGCTTATGCCCACTCCCTGCCCACTTTACATTCTAACTCTGGCTAGTCCTGCCCCTTATCACAGTCACATACCCCTTTCTACCTCCTGTAAGGTGCAGGAGGGGGGATCCTGCCCATCCTTGTCAACTCCTTGAAGGGTTGGTGGATCATTGCTGTGATCATTTATCATAGAAAGCTATTCTATCCGTTTGGCGTATATTTATTACTTACATCAAGAATAATCTTTCCTTTAAAAACATTCACAGCACTGAGGATCATTAGTTATCAATGTCTGTTTTTCTAATGTAACTGACAGCTGTACAATTAATGAAATCTAACATGCTATTATTACACTACACCATAGGAAAATCTGCAATCCCTTTTGACAGCCATATAGCAATGGGCAATGCATGCAATCTGCTGTCATCATTACATCGCTGCTCTGTTGGAAATGTGCCCATTTCTGAATATTAATCTTGATTAATTCAGATTTCTGAAAGAACAACAAGATGAAACCAAACCTGAAATAAAATACTGGCACATCTGCTAAAATGTAAATCATCGCACTAAATTACATATAGTCTTATTTTGCTTCAGTAGCCTTTCTTTACTACCCACTAGCACTTTGCTTAATGAGTTTGGGTGCAGACGCAGTGGCGCCTGCCTCATCATTCTTGCTACAATTCATTATGAATCATGATTGTGTGATTCATGTTCTTATTACTGGAAGGCTCCTTTATTGCCAATGTTCCCTTGTTGCTGCCTGCCAAATGTAATGTACTTAAAGATCCAGCCATCTTGGACTATATTTCTTACCCACTGATATTTTTTCTATTATGCACATCAGAAGCATGTATGACATGATATCTACATTGCAAATGTACCATGGAAGCTAAATATAAGTAGGGGTTGTTGCAACCACCAGGCGTGGCACTACCATAAAGGCAGATGAAGAAAAGAGAAGGAAGAGATGAAGGAAAGTGTTACATATATTTGTCATAAACTTATCTCAAGGAACTATATGTTTATTGGAAACAATGCATTTATTTTTATTCATTCTGTTAAAATGGGGCCCAAATGAATCATTTTACTTAACCCCAGCTTAGGGCCTCTTCAAAATAATACTGTAGGGGAATAGCTTTTTCGGAAGCTAATGCACTCTGGAGTTAGAGAAAGCTTACATGAGTATTAGGAAGGGATTTTTGCCAGTGCATATTTATTTTCCAGCTGACAATATTAACCTTGACACAGTAGGTGGCACCACAACAGTGGTATTGTAAATATGATGAAATTCAGTTTGTATCTTAACCTGCAGTAAGAAGATCTGTGGCGTATTAAGGGTGGTGGGGAGTCTGCCCCGAGTGCCACTCATCGGTGAGTGCCACAGAGGTCCCATGTCTCCCAGAAATGTCCTCTCTCTCTCAATGTCTCCCTATGCTCTCCATGCATCTGTGTCCCTGTCTTCTTTCTTTGTCCACTTCTCCCCCAGCTCCATTAAACAGGCCTCCTGGAGTTAACTTCTGCAAAATGGTGGAATTCATCTTCGAGTACATGGGAAACTTAGCTCAGTAATCAACAAATCTTTATATTTGAGTTTTAAGGATTGAATATTGACTAGAAATGTGCCACTGGATTGGAGAATAGCACATGTGATGCTTTTGTTAAAGATGGTGTCTTGTTCACTATCACCAGTAAGCCAAACATCCTATACTGGGAGAACTATTTAAAAAGAATGTTAAAAAATGCAATCCAAGACTTTGTTACAGGTAACAATATTATTACGCGTAGTCAACATGGATGTTCAGGTAATAGGTCATGTCAAACTAACTTTGAGTGGTAATTTTCAATATAGACCAATGTAATGCAGTGGGTTTAATAAACCTAGATTTTGCAAAGGCTTCTGATACTGTGCCACACAATAGGTTACTGAGCAAACTAAGGGATGTCACATTGGGAAAAAAGCATTTTTACACGGATAGGGGATGGTTGACAGATTACAGAGAGTGGTTGTAAATTGCCCCTTTTTTCGGCTGAATGAAGATCTTAGGTGGAGTGCCTCAGGGTTCTGTCCTTGGGACATTGTTCACCCTCCCTTGTGGCTATGGACATACTTTCCAACTTTGTAGGTGCTAAGAGGAACAAACACCTGAAGGGAAATGTCTCTTGTTTGTTCATGCTTCAGTCAGTTTTTATTAAAAAAATATAAAACAAATTATTATTAAATGTTAATATTTAAAAATATATAATTTTTGTTTTTTTTTACCTTTTACATAAATTTAGTCCAACATGGAATAACTCCATAACACAGACTTTGGACAAATCATATTTTGTCATAATCAAATAAAAGAGACCATTAAGCGGTGAGCAAATGTTGATGCAATGCTGAAGATTATTTAATGGTCATGTTATTGAATTTTTGGAAACTATAGTATCAGTGATTAACGCAATTATAGGTTTTAATGTGTACTCTTTACTTTTAAGACTGATATTTTAGTCCCATTAGTGAGCGAAGTGGTTATTTCGTAAGATAAAAATACCCTTGTAGGCATATGTGAGCTATTTTCTTTTCTGTCATGGTGGTAAGTTCATTTGTAATCAAAAGGGCTCACAGAATAGTGATTTTTCCAGCCTGTTAACTATATACAACTGAAAGTTCACTTAAAGCACATTAGTCCCTCATTGGAACAATCTGCACTTGAGTGGTCCAAGGTGGCTCTTTGTAAAAAGTGCACTGGTGGCCCACCTCTAACTACATCCCTAGGGTCAGGTCATACACCCACTGTGGTTGACCATGCCCACTCTGTCTCTAGTCATGGTCCCCAACACAGGGGGTCACAATTACCAACGTATTTACTTTGGGCGTTGTCCTAGGCCTTACCTCCTCTAGTCGTCACCTCTACAGCTGCCAAATTTTACTGCGGAGCTCTGTGATATGACATCATACCCTGGGGCTCCATGTCTTAAAAGCACACAGCTTACGTAGTGTAAATGGGCCAGATTGGGAGATCTCTCTTGTAATCGGCCCATTTAGCAGTGGACTGGCAAATCATCTAGTTTTGTCACAGGGTACTGCTGCCATAGGCCTGGTTGGCCGAGGCCAGAATATGTCCAATGAGAACACCTGAAATGTATCATATTTGTATCACATTTGGGATAATATGCTAATACACACTAAGAGAATATAGAGGATTACATTAGTAAAATAATTAGTAAGATACCGTGTGTTGCACGCACAGTACAGGTAGTTTTTCTTATATAAATATATTTAAAAATGAAAGAAAGTCAAAACAAAGGCAAGAAAAGCCACTATCTGTATACACAGAGGAAATATTATTGGAACCAGCGCAGATAGTTTGGGTATACACTAGTATATACTTTAGCTGGCATGATGTTTTTTTTTTTAATCAGTCAGAGGAATAATGTCACCAATTTAAACTGGCATAAAAAAAAGCCAGCCCTCTTATGGCTTGAGAAATACTAATTATGAATTTGAGATATTGGCTCTGTATTGTCAATGGCAAAACATATTAGGAAGTCAAAGTTTCCTATTAGCAATTACATTTTTAATTAACCCAGCATTGCCATTGGCATTTGTGTTTAATAACTACATTAATGCTACCTAAATTGAAAGTGTAATTATGTATGTCACCATTGGCTATGCAAAAGTTAATTGTCCCCTAAATACAAACAGAAGTGAAAGGTCATTATGTAACTACATTGCCGCTGGGAAATATGTTTTAGAAATGGTCGATTGTTCCTGGTGATGAAAAAAGCATGATGTTATTGAGGACGTTTTTATATAAAATAGGATATTCTTTACAACACTCATATTGAACAGCTTCCTACTTAAAATACATAGCTCAACAAATTGATTTGCTTCAGAAATAAATAACAAAATTACTGTTTTTGCTCAATTTATATTATATATTCCCAATATAAAAATATATTATTATTTTTTAATATAAATTGTAATTGTTGTTATTATTATTATTTATTATTATTATTCCTATTATTATTATTATATAGAGCCAAAAATGTACGTAGCGCTTTGCAATACACATATTCAAACTGTATTGACAGAAATAGAATTAATAGTCTAAGAGGAACTGATACATTAGGTAAAGGGGGTCATATGCACTTAAATGCAGTTTATCTTTTTTTTATAATTATATTTGTTATCCAAATGCCTAGAGGCATGCATGCGAATCATCTCTATACATTTCTCTGCCTCCAAGTCTATTGATTTGCAGGAGGGGTGTTTGATCAAACGCAACAAGTAGTGCAGCACCTGCAGCCAACTCAATTTTTAGGAGGTTTAACGAGACCCCCTGTGCGCATGACCATTTGGCTTTACCATTCATTTTTTTACCAGTTATTTTTTTATACCAAACTAAAAAAAATGTATACTAAAATAGTGCTTTAATATGCATTCATGTTTGGTGAAGCTGGATAGGGCAGTGGACCAGCACTCAATATTTTATAGGCCTATCTTTATCAAGTTGATAAAGACCTCATTGTGAGGTCGAAACGTTGTTGTCCTTCTCCTTCAATAAACCTGCCTGAGTGGAACCCTTGAGTGCCTTTTTCTATTTTGATCAGCTCAGTATTGGCAGAAAACAGTAGGACCCTTGCACACCCATCTACTGGCCACAAAAGTCTGGTCAGAAGTGATTGTCATGGAAGACTTGCAGCCAAAAACCCATATTACTGACATGGAAACAAGGCCAAGCGACTTAACTATTCATAAAAACACAGGAACTAGTTTTCACAATGTAAAAAAGTACTCACTTTCCATTTTGTTAAAACCCACCTAACGTGTATGAGAAAAGTTGTAAATTGTTGAAAATTCCTGTTCTCATGATCTGCAATAATTGTTCCTCCCATTATATTATCTCTGCCCTTTTGTTGAGTTATAAATGGTCGTTCATTGGTTCAGGCAGCCTTTGTAAGGAAGTCTGAGGAGAAGGGAGAGAACCTCTCATGACAAGAAATGTATTTGTAAAAGACCAGCCCTGCCACCCAGAGACACATGCCATCATGGGGTGCATGTGTAAATTAAATATCACTAAAATAATTATACTGACTGTCAAACACAAAGCATAAACTATAGGTGGTTGAATTCATCAATGAAGTTATGCTAAAAGCTAAATCATTTTTCAAGTTGTTTCAAAAAGATGGAAATCGTTTGGAGGACAATGAGGTTGACTCATTAAACCATATGTCTGGTATACTGATTCATGTTTAGATGCCAGCATCAATATCCGCCTATTTTCTCTGCGTGCTGTGACCTACTTATTGTTGTCGATAAATGCTCACCATTTCAAGCTATTTGTGCATTGGCTTCATGTTGAGCACCTTAAACATTTATGCGTGTGAGTATCTTTGACCGGCTGAGTTGACCTTTTACGAGAGCTACAATTTACATGGCCTTGTTCCTTGCACACAGTTTAACATTTGTTGTACGAATTCTCTGTTTCTTGAAAACATACATTAACCTGACATTTACACTGATAAAAGTGTAGTAAAAATATCCATTACTGTAAGATTAAGTGGTCGAAATATGTTAATGTATGTATTACTTTTGAGTGACCTTTTCTGTGTTTGCAAAAACCTTTTGTTTCCAGCACAATACTGCAGATCCTTTGCATGATAAGAAATAGCACTTAAAAGCAGTATGATTCACGTATTCCATTGATAAATGGGCATATCGTGTCTGAACAACAGTTTAATCTTTTGTTGGACAAAAAGGCCTCCAGACATTTATGCATTACATTTTGGTCTACAGTATTAATCTAAAGTGAAATAAATTTGAAGCAACCAGTTAAAAGAATCTTAGAGTTTGAGTATGGTACATTAGAGTTAATCAAACATGCGGGAACTTGGTTTCATTATCCAGATGAGATAAACTAAAATCTTGGATCATAATAGTGAACAATTACATCCAACGATAACTCAGGACAGAGGTTCTCACATATGGTTAAAAACCAGTAATCCATCCTTCTAGCATCCTCACGTGACTCATGATGGAACAATGTCTGGGCTATCTCAAAGGGTGGCCAAATGGGCAATCTGACCAAGGCACAAGCATTTTGCAGGGGCACTTAGCATCTTGCCATTGTGCCCGAATAAGGGGAAGGAAAGGCTAGGAGATAAAATTAAATGGGCGGGGGGGGGGGGCGGTTGGGGGAGAAATGATAGGGCAAGTGCATTCATCACAATGGCACAGTTTTATTAATACATGTATTTACTTATTACATTATTTTTATCTTAAATCACCAGATGCCAGTGGTATCCGGCTAGTAAATCATTTATACTCCTAAAAATTATAGGATTATATTACCAGTATAAAAAAATGTTTTATACTGTAAGAGAAATTCAGGGATTAAAAAACAGCTATACATTTATTACAGTGCATAAAAATGAAATGAGTGGTTTCGGCTTTCTGGAGGAAAATGTTTTGTCTGCTAATACAGACAAAATTTAACACATTTTACTTAAGGCTTACATTTAACCAGAACAATAAGATTGTTAAATTACTGAAATGTATCTCAACACAATTAGAATCACACTAATGTTAGGTCTGTGTGTTCATTAACAATGCAGATCCTAATAAATCACATTGTTAAAAAAAAAAACAATGATAAGTGAGTATAAGACAAATGTTATTTGTTCACAATGTCCAATAATTAGTATTCTTTTCTAGCAACTATTGATGAATTATACTGTTTCAGTATCAAGAATCTGTATATACAAGTGCCTGTGCACACACAATTAAAGTGGTATTATAGTATTATTTGTTTGATTAGCAGTGTTTTTTTGTGAAAAGTGAGGTGCCGGTACTCATGTTTGTTTAAGAAACAAATGAGAAATGCAATCTCTTCCTGCATAGCCTGGCTAAAGCTCTAAAACATCTGTGTGATATTTTAATAAAGATAAGGATAATTATCTGCCCCAAATGTTCACCCCTCCACACACCCCAAGTTACCACCACCACTGCCCCAAGTCAGCCCTCCACAGCCACCCAATTACCCATCCACAGCCCCAAGTCACTAGCATTACAATAAAACATATGTATGCATAGCCTAGAAGCAGACTGATTAAATGTAAAGTAAAATAACATTGTCATGGTTATGAGGTGCCATTAGCTGCGTTGAGGTTGAGCATCAAACATTCCCCATTCAGAGGACTACTGGGGTCCACCACTAGTCTCTCTCTGCTGCTATATATATGCATTGTGGTACAAAATCTGCATTTTGTTCTTCTGACTTTCTTTCCTTTCATCTAAGTATTCATATGATTAAAAAAAAAATTATGGATTGTGATCTAGTTTTATAAACTGCATCTCTAAAATGCATTGGGCTAATGCACAGATATAAATCAGATGTATAGCATGAGCAGATGAAGTGATATGTGTAAACTACAAATGTCAAGGTGCGCTTACACAATCTGTAGCCTGTTTGTAGTTAAGATAAAAAGCTTCTCTGCTTCTATGTACTATCATTTCTGGCTCAGATGACATTGAGGAAAATGTCAACCAATTCACTTTTAGTCATTAAAAACAGAACAAGAAAGTAAGAAGGTAATTCTTTAGTCCTCGATAGAACATATAACACTTGAATTGTTCATATCTCACCTACCATGAACAAGTTGTTTTCACAGCAAATTATACTGTATACGTCATGTGTTCAACACATTACATGTTCTACCACATCATGGAGATTAAAAATGTTTACTGCATACTGCTTTCCACAGTTAATCACAATGGATTTGATTTAAAAACCTGTCTAAACATTCATTGGGTTTAAGTGAGATTAAAAAGGTATGGTGTGCAATTACGTGACTTGTCTAAAATCAAATCCTCATGCGTGTAAACAAGATATATTTCAAATATTCAATAGGGACAGTATTATCAGTCAAACAAGAGACACAAAGTACTATTTTACAAAAAGCACAAATCTTGTGTATTGTCTTTTTATAAAATATTTTCTATCTAAAAAACAGGACCACAATACTTTGATCTAGGTTTCTTCACTGTGCATCTCCCTGGAAGTAACTGTAAAACTTAATTCCCCTAACCCATTGTTGTTTATGTTACCCATGCACCTGTATACGCCTATTTCTAAGTCTATTTTTAGGATGTGGAAGGGCAGCTTGAAGAATTTTTGGTTATCTAAGATTTTAATTAGTACCCAAGTTAATGTTGACAAAGTGGTTGGCCATGGAAACTTAGTGTAGACACATCATGCTTACTTCCATTCGAAACCAGAAAATGTTCAGCAGTGCCGTCAGCTCAGCATTGGGAGATAACAGTGGGACCCTGGTACACCTATCTTGCCTGGAGAAGTCTAGTCAGAAGTGGTCTTCAAAGAAGACTTGTGGCCCAAAAAACATACTTCTGATGTGGAAACAAGGCCAAGTGACTCAACTATTCATAAAACAAACAGAGGAACTGGGTTGCAGAAAAATGGCAGCATATGCAGTGAGCAGTTTGTAGAAGGGCTGGAGAGCTGTACAAGAATGAGTGTCTACAGGCAACAGTGAAGCATGGTGGAGGTTCCTTGCAAGTTTGGAGCTTCATTTTTGCAAATGTTGGAGATTTGATCAGAATTAATGGCCTCATCAATATTGAGAAGTATAAGCAGATACGTATCCATCATGCAATACTATCAGGAAAGCGTCTGATTAGCCCCAGATTTATTCTGCAGCATGACAATGACCCCAAACGTTCAGCCAAAGCCATTAAGAACTATTTTAAATATGAAGAATAACAAGAGGTCCCACAGAGCCCTAATCTCAACATCATCAAGTCTGTTTGGGATTACATAAAGAGAAAAAAGCAACTGAGGCTGTCTAAATCCACAGAAGAACTGAGGTTAGTTCTCCAGGATGGTTGGAAAAACCTACCTGCCAAGCTTCTTAAAAAAAACTGTGCAGGTGTACCTAGAAGAATTCATTTGAAGTCAATGTGATGGGCCGCTCAAGGGGGCGGAGTCACATGGAACAGTTCCTCGTGACAGGTAGAAGAGCACGTTGGAGGACAGCAGCAGTGAAGGATGCGGCAAAAACGTAAGTATTAAAAGAAATTAAAAAGTTTAAATTCAAGGGGGGGGGCTGCATTGGGACAACAATTAAATACAAAATGGGGGTGGCTGGGGGGTATAAGTACATGTGGTTGGGGCACCACATAAATCAATACACAAAGGTGGGGGGTGGGTGGCTGGGTTCAATATACATGGGTAATTAACAATGCAAAGGGGGGCATCAATACACAAGGGAGATGAGCTGGCTGGGGACATCACATAAATCAATACACAAGGGTGCTGGGGCATAATGTACAAAGGGGGCTGGCTGGGGGCACAAATCCACATGGGGCAATACACAAGGGGCATAATGTACAAAGGGGGCTGGCTGGGGGCACAAATCCACATGGGGCAATACACAAGGGTGTGGGGGAAAATACATTAAAACCAAAGGGGGGCTGGCTGGGGCATCAATACACAAGGGGGAAAAACAAACAAACAGCAAACCAGTGTGGAAAGCATTTTGGATGTGGGTGACAGTGTGGCAGAGCATGTCCTGGTGTGTGTGTGTTTGGGGGTAGGTGTGGCAGAGCCTGTCCTGGTGTGTGTGTGTTTGGCTGTCTGCGTGGCAGAGCCTGTCCTGGTGTGTGTGTGTTTGGGTGTCGGTGTGGCAGAGCCTGTCCTGGTGTGTGTGTGTTGATGTGGCAGGGCCTGTTCTGGTGTGTGTGTTTGGCTGTCTGTGTGGCAGAGCCTGTCCTGGTGTGTGTGTGTGTGTGTGTGTGTTTGGGTGTCGGTGTGGCAGAGCCTGTCCTGGTGTGTGTGTGTTTGGGCGTCGGTGTGGCAGAGCCTGTCCTGGTGTGTGTGTCTGGGTGTCAGTGTGGCAGAGCCTGTCCTGGTATCTGTGTGGCAGAGCCTGTCCTGGTGTGTCTGTTTGGGTGTCTGTGTGGCAGAGCCTGTCCTGGTGTGTGTGTTTGGGTGTCGGTGTTGCAGAGCCTGTATTGGTGTCAGGGTGGGCTGTTTGGGGACAAAATTGGCTCACCCTGGGCTGTTTGGGGACAAAGTTGGCTCACTCTCGACTGTAATTTGTTAATGTTATCTTGGTGCTGGTCAGGTTCTATGTGGGCAGTGTGGACACCAGGGCTGCACCAGGGCTGCATCCTGTGAGCTATGCCTGTAATTTAGGGGGTTTATCTATCCTGTTAATGCTTAGTTGTTATGTGATTTCCAGTTGATCTGTACCTGCATAGCTGGGTTTGTGTGTTATTCTGTTGATCTGTATCTGCTATGATATGCTTCCATACATTAATTATGTATACCTGCAAATACAGGGTTTGTATTTCTTATTCAGTTGATCTATACATGCACGTGCTGTTTCCATGTTTTGTTTATTTGATCTATACCTGAACTACAGGGTGTAAGTAAAAGAGCGGTATGGTTTAGTGAATGAGGGGACAAAGGGATGATTACAGGGGAGAGGACCTCTCAATGTCATGGTGCAGTCAGAAGGACTTACTCTCACTGTCTTCCCCTGATCTGCAGTCAGTGTGGCAAATATATTTTTTTGGAGTGGTAGCGGAGGGAGTGATTGCATGCAAGGGAGCATTGAGCGGGGCCCAAGGAAATGCTTGGGTAGGGTCCAATTTTTTCACTATAAAATATATTGGCAGCAGGGGCAAATATATATATATATATATATATATATATATATATTGGCAGCAGGGGCAAATATTTATATTTTTATTGGCAGCAGGGGCAAATATTTATATATATATATATTGGCAGCAGGGGCAAATATTTATATATGTTTTGGCAGCAGGGGCTAATATTTATGTATATTGGCAGCAGGGTTTAATATTTATATATATTGGCAGCAGGGTATAATATAAGTATATATCCGCAGCAGGGGCTAATATTAATATATATCCGCAGCAGGGGCTAATATTAATATATATCGGAAGCAGGGTGTAATATTTCTATATATCAGCAGCAGGGTCTAATATTTATATATATATTGGCAGCAGGGGCTAATATTAAAGAATGAAAAATAACTGCCAGTTCAGCTGTTATTTTAAAATCATATTTCAATCACTTCAAAGAGATAAGTACATATATATCCCCTTAACGACAATTGCCGGTCCTGGCACGACACGGAAAAGCATGTGCTTTACGACAATTGACGTGCCAGGACCGGCACGTCTTTAAACGGGTGCAGAAAGCGATCTACTTTCGCTTTCTGCACCCAAAAAGCGTTGCTGAATGCCTCGACCTCGAGGCATTCAGCAACGCTGCGATCGGCACGAAGGGGCCATCTCTGGCCCCTCCACGGGGCGTCAACATCCGCCATACTTTGTATGGCGGCGGACGCCCGTTTTAAAAGCGTTTAGGAGGCGATCAACGATCGCCTCCTAAACTTAAATGGTGTCGCTGGAATGCCTCGATCAGGAGGCATCCAGCGACACCAAACACTTACCTTTCGGTGGGCTGTGACCGCTCCGGAGAGCGGTCACAGCCGCAGCTGCCGGTGATCTTCGCCATCAAGGAAGATGGCCGCCGCCCTGCAACAGAAACAAACAAGTTTCAAAGCTCGCTAGACGGTCTCCAGACCATCTAGAGAACTCTGGCTCCACTTGCAGGTTGAATACAGGTACTGCATTCACCATGCAAGTCAATGGAGCCCAGCTTTCTAATCACATTGTGATTAGTAAAAATAAATAAAAAAATAAAATTAATAATTAGAAAAAAATTGTAAAAAAACAGTAAAATGTAAAAATCATTTCCCACTGATGTCACTATCAGGGGAACCTCCAAGTTGAAAAAAAATGTTTAAAAAAAAATTTAAAAAAGGCAAAAAAATATAAAATATATATATAAAAAATATATTTTTGTGAGCAAGTCCTAAAATAAACATATTAGCTTAAAACAATTCTCGCATGGAAAGAGTTAAAATACTGGCATATTAAATGCCCGTGGGGTGTCTACTTTTAAAAAAGGTATGATTTGATGGGGTAAATTGAATTGGCCAGGTTCAACAAGGTCCCAATTAACACCGGGGGAAGGATGGCCACACATCTAATTTCCAATTAGAAAAATGCACACGTACCAAATGTGGCCTTTTAGTTCCCCCCAAAAATGACAAACCCATGCATGTGGGGTATCACTGTACTCAGGAGATGTTGCTGAACACATATTGGGGTGTCGTGTGACAGCGGCATATACCAGGAGCTGTAAATTCATGCATAAAATAGGTGTGTGGGAAAAATACACACACAAAAATACTACTGCAAACTTTGAAAAAATGCTGGTGGTAAAATGTGTGCATGCAAAGAGTTAAAATACCAGCATTTAAAATACCCTGGGGTGTCTAGTTTTCAAAAATATATGGTTTTGTTGGGCACACTGAAATGGCCCGGCTCAAAGATGTACCAAATAGGGCATGGGCAGTGGATCCCCAAATGCCAAAGTTCAACATTGAAAAATGCGCATGCCCCAAATGTGGCCCTTTTGCCCCCAAACAGCCATGCAAAATCATTCATGTGGGGTATCACTGCGCTCAGGAGATGTTGCTGAACACATATTGGGGTGTTTTGTGATAGTGACATAAACGAGAACATTTTAATTCATACCTGAAGTAAAATGTGTGTGGCAAAACAAATGCAAAAAAATGACTACCACAAAGTTTGACAAAGACTGGTGGTAGATATGGTGCATGGAAAGAGTTAAAATACTAGCATTTGAAATACCCTGGGGTGTCTAGTTTTCAAAAATATATGACTTGATGGGGTAAATTGCATTGGCCGGGTTCAAAGATACCCGAAATGGCACATGGGGGGAAGAATTACCAGATTTAGAAAAAATGGCTTTGAAATAGCAAAACGCTACCTGTACTTATTGCCCCATAATGGGTAGAAAAAAGCAAAAAAACATAAAAACATTGGGTATTTCTAAACTCAGGACAAATAGTAGAATCTATTTAGCAGGTTTTTTCATTACCTTTTATAGATGAGTAAAAGACTTTTCAACTAAAAGTTAGAAACAGTCATTTTTTTCTAAGTTTTTCACCATATTTTATACTTTTTTTAATAGTAAATAATGAGATACAATCAAAACAATGTCATCTAAAGAAAGCCCTTCTTGTCCTGAAAAAAACAATATCTAATGTGTGTGGGTTCAGTAAACGGGAAAGAAGAAAATTACAGCTAAACACAAGCAGCGCAGAAATGTTAAAAAGGCCATTGTCACGAAGGGTACAAAAAGTAAAATCGGCCTTTGTCACGAAGGGGATATATATATATATATATATATATATATATATATGTGTACCGTTTTTATAATTGGCCACCCTACTTTGGTCCCTGGCCCCCCCATGTGCCCCCCCCAAATATGAAAGCTGGAGACGCCACTGGTGACACCAAATATTGATTTGATTTAGAGTTCTTCTGTTCACTCACTTAAAATAAACTATTAACACGTCTATTTTTTAAAGCAGTCTTACGTTACACCATTTTTCATATCTACCAAACCTTTGCACAGTATGTAATTGTTTATATTCAGTACTTTGATCATGGCACATTTCCCATTTTTTTAATTAGTACTAGCCTGCCTTCCTATTAAATACCTGGAAACTTAATTAACAAATCAACTTGAGACAAAGGCAAGAAACTGTTTTTTTATTTTAACTGACTACTCTACATGGCTGACAAGTAAGTACACTTTGTAGCCTCAGTACACAAGGCCTATTGTGCTGATGATAGTATATTTTCTGTATGATTCCTGTGATTCCTCTTGGAAAATCTGTTTACTAAGTTTTGTCATTAAGCTTCGCGAATTTCAATTTAGAACACAATGCTCAACTACTTTTAATGGTCCACTGAATTTCGGGACTGCTTCTCAACACAACATAATAACTTAATTAGAAATGTATGAGTAAATGCAGAAACATGGGCCTTTCTAAAGAAAATCCATAAGAGTTATATACCAGCTGAGTCGTCTAAAGCTGGTTAGTGAAACTAGATTAGTTTGATTAAATGGGGAGCGTATGATGGTTTCTGGCAAAAAAATTAATGCACTCCTTTACTTTTACATGGTGTTTATATCAGAATCAGATGATATAGAGCCTTATGCAAAAGGCTTGAGTTTAAATTGCCACTTAATCCCTGAATTTAATGGCAATAGAGAAGCTCCAGTAAACGCGACCTAAAGTTTGTTTGCAAGGATGCATGAACAGCTGGACTGAACAGATTAATGCCCATGACCTCAGAAGACAGCTTCTGTTTAAGTAGCAGAACATAATTTAGTACACTGGTCAGACTGAAAGAGACAGTGGCACTGTAGCAAATAGAATTTTCTTGGCTGCAAGAAAAAACAAACATAGATGAGGCTGACTACCTTTAAAAACATTAATGGTCGTCTGGGTGAAGTGTTTTTGTTTTGTTATTAGTGTATTAGAGACTATAACAAATCAATGTCGTCAATTAGAAGATCCATTATAAATGAATTACTCTAGAAAAATTAGTTGAGAGAACTCTACTTCCTAAAGTGTAGACCATCAATCATTACATTTTAACAAAGCAAGCTTCCAACATATACTATGTAGAGGGCATGGCAATAAGAGAGTTCCCCTGAAATTTCCAAAAATATCTGAAACATCTTGAGTAAACAAAACCCTACCACGGCTCCTACTTGAAACTAGATCAATGTAACCTATCAAGTGGGGGGGGAAATGACATTGTACCTCAAAATCCAGTAAATTCATATATAGTTTATAGTCAATCCCAACTAAACAACTAGCCTAGAAAAAACTAGAAGGACATTTTGTCCTCATTTTTGTTTTGTAGAAAATTGAGTTGCTTATTTTAGAGCTGTGTGTATTTGCAAATCCATATAATGGGAGAAATTAACTGTAACATGTAATTTTACCTTATAAATGTAAGAACAGTCCACCAGTCCACTTTAAGGTTATCAAAGGTCCAGATTATGTGCAATAATATAATTTAAAAAATAAAGGTAAATGGAGGAGTATATATTAGGCCAAATTCCAACATGCTTTTTGTGAAAGAACCAAAGACTGAAAATTATATTAAATTACAAGCTTTGAGCGCATGAAAGCACATTATGCACCATCCAATATCATTAGCTTAAAAGGCTCCAAAATACTGAGGGGAGTGTACATAAAGGGGAATATTTGTTGTCACAATTCAGTAAAACATGTAAATACTAATGGAGAAACACATATACACTATATGGACAAAAAGTATTGGGACACCTGACTATCACACCAACAGGAAATTTATGACATTGCATTATGAATACATAAACATTAATGTGTAGTCGGTTCCCACTTTGCACTTATAACAACTTCAACTCTTCTAGGAAGTCCTTCTGTAAGATTTTGGAGTGTTTCAGTGGGAATTTTTCGCCATTAATCCAATAGAGCATTTGTGAGGTTCAGGCACTGATGTTGGACAAGAAGACCTGCTTCGCAATCTCCCTTCCAGTTCATCCCAAAGGTGTTTGATGGGTTGAGGTCAGGACTCAGTCCAGTCCAGTCAAGTTCTTCCACACCAACCATGTCTTTATGGACCCTGCTTTGTGCACTAGGACACAGTCATGCTGGGATAGAAAAGGGCCTTCCCCAAAACTGTTCCCAAAGTTCAAAGCATAGCATTGTCCAAAATCTCTTGGTATGTCCACTTTAACCTGCTTAATTCACATTTAGCCCTGTCTTATTTACCCCCCATAAAGTGAAAAAATACTGAATCTACCTCTGTCCCTTAGAGCTGTTCTTTGACAGTACCCTCATCCAGTATACTACAATACAATACAATGCATTTTTTCAATATAAACCTTTATAAACCATTAAACCTTCCTTACACCAATTGAATGAAACTCCCCATTATTATAATAGCTCAAGTATATAAGTTAACTATTATAAAAAATATCAGACTTGGTAATCTATAAACTAGCTCACATGTGCTCTTTAGTATGATATTTATGAAGGATTTAGTAAGTAGCACAACCAACACTGGTAAGCAGGACACTCTTTATGAAAAGCATGTTAAGCACACATTGTGACATTGTAACCCTGCACATTCAAATTACATTTTTAGAACAAAGACATTTGTAAAGACATAATCAACACTCGGGGTTTACCGATGTCATTTTTATACAACATAAAATTTACTGTTACATCGGAATTGTCAACCTGACTGAGACGCTTCAACTTAATTCCACTTCTGATCTTGTCAAGGTGAGGTTATCCAGTACTACGACACACACAAGAAGAATACATTTATACATGGAGCTGGGTGCATCAAAATATTGATTATGTTATAAGCCTCTGTTTCCTTTATTATCACTATGAGCGCACTTTGATCATATATCACTCAGTACCACTGAAGAATTACAAGAGTCAACCACAAATACATCTAGTCTTTCCCAGAACACAAAGAAACAGAGTGACTAGAGATTAAACTTGCAAAAGCAGGGCCCTCCTCTCCATCTGTACAAGTAAGACTTAACATATGTTAATCTAATTCCCAAAATGTCAGTTTAATGTTATTGCTTATTTTCAATGTGCCCCTATTGTATAGCGCTACAGAATCTGCTAGCTCTCTATAAATAAAATGTAACACAATGCAGAAAGCAGTAAGGACCTGTGAGTCTTATAGGTGACCCATTTCAATACTGGGGAACAGTACATGAATCGTGTGTCTTTCACCCCAATATATCCTTTTCTTGCCAAATACGCTAAATTATTTTTTGTCAACCATTTAGTAAGTTATTTCTGCAAATATGTCATATCTAGTTGTCTGTTCACAACTGACCCAAGTAAAGAAATGTACTGATCTCAATAAAGATACAACTTTTTTTTAGTAATAGCTATAATATTTATAGCAAGATGGAGTCCTTAAGTGATCATTTTTGCATAAGTTCCTTACGCTATATTCCTGGCATAAGAGGTTTCTCTGTCTCTACATTTTTATCGGATCAATGTCTGGAATTTCAGCATTATCCTAATCAGCTACTACATTAAAAAAGAAAAAATCAATGCTTTCTTAAATGAGTATTCCATTTTATCCCAAACTACAGTGCCCTCCAGTAATATTGGCCCCCTTGGTAAGTATGAGCATTGTTTAACCCTTTGATCTTTGCTTAAAAAAATGCACATGAATACCCTGCTCTCATGGATATCAAACAACTGCAAACACAACACAGGTTTATCCAAAAAGGGAAATATATGTGTGGCACAATCATTGGTACCCCTATGAATTCATATGAGGAAAATATATTTGAGCTATATTCCCATTTTACATTTTTAGTACACCTGTGTGACTAGGAACAGAAACATGTTCAACAATGACTGTTTCCAATGGGTATAAATATTACATTACATTACATTTATTTATAAGGCGCCGGCAGATTCCGCAGCGCTGTTACAGTCAGAAGAACAATTTAGAAACACATACAATAACACATACAGTAACAAACTGGTGCAAAGGAGGAGAGGGCCCTGCTCTTGCGAGCTTACAATCTAGTCGCTGGTTGAGGGGGAAGTGAGACAATAGGAGAGGACTGCTTGGATGGGGATGAGTTGTTCTGGTTCCGATGAAGTGTTGAAGCTGTTGATTGTTCAGATGGCTTGATTATGATGATGGTTGGGAGTACTGGGAAGGAATGTTGTACGATTCCCTGAACAGGTGGGTTTTCAGAGAGGTTTTGAAAGTTGCGTACGAGGCAGAAAGTCTGAGGAAACGGGGAAGGGAATTCCACAGGAGGGGTGCAGCGCAGGTTAAATATTGTGTAACATGTAGGGCAAATTCCCTTAGTCATTCATCACAATGGGTAAGAGCAAGGAATAAAGCTGTGATGAGCAGCAAAAGGTAGTTGATAATCACAAAATGGGAAGTGGCTATAAAAAAATAACAAATGCAAATAGCATCAAGAAGTTCCAGTTAACTGGAACATGGAAGAGGACGTGTGTCTATAATCTCTCAAAGCACTGTGAGGTTCTGATGGTCAAAAATCTCCAAGGATCACAGCTGGAGAATTGCAGAAGATAGATGCATCTTGGAGTCAGAAAGTATCCAAAACTACAATTCAAGATCACCTACATCACCACAAGTTTTTGGAAGTGTTTCCATCTTCAGTTTGCCAGACACTACTGGATTGGGGATTGGGTTCTATGGTCAGATGAAACCAAAATAGAGCTTTTTGGCAATAAACACCAGAGGTGGATTTGGTGCACACAGAGAGGTAGGGTTGATTTTCTGCCAGAAGACCAGGACATTTTGTTAGGATCATCCAATCAAAATCAACAGATATTAAATGAACACCTGACTGCCCACGCGAGAAAGCTTAGAATGGGCCATGGTGGGATCTTCCACATCAAAGGTAAAAATGGTTTACTGACCACAAAATCTAGGCCCTACAATGGCCATGTTAGTACCCTGTCTTTAACCTCATAGGAAACATGTGGGGTGAACTGAAGAGGGGAGTCCACCAGTGTCGACCTCGTAATTTGAAGGATGTGGAAAGATTCTGTATGGAGGAACGGTCTCAGGTCCCTTGCCATGTATTCTTCAACCTTACCAGGCATTCTAAGAGAAGACTCAGAGCTGTTATCTTGGTAAAGGGAGGTAGTATATAGTACTGATGGCAATTGGTGCCAAGAATTATGCCACACATGTATTTCACAGGAAGTCATGGTTGAACAATCTCCTATTCACCCATGTGTACTAAAAAATGTAAAACATCAGTGGGGATATACTTCAAATATATTTTTATCATATGAATACACAGGGGTGCCAATAATTGTGCCAATATAAAATGTTAACTTTTTTGGATAAACCTGTGTTGTGTGTGCAGAGTATTTTTGTATATTTTTTGAAGAAAAGATCAAATAGTTAAACAACAAAGACAATTTTTTCACGGCATTCTTTGCTCATATTTATCAAGGGTGCCAATATTAGTGGAGGGCACTGTAGCTATCTGATATTGTGTGATTTTATTTGTGGCCCATGATTTTTCTAATAAGGTACTTGGGTGCATAAAACCCATCAGTCATTCTATGACAGGAATGTCAATAATGAGCAAACAATCATATCAAAAGCATTTGCTTCATCTATCTTATTGTTGAATGTCTAGTGAGTACATTACTTGACATACCAACAGTGACATATCCCGGCCTATGGACGCTGTGCCAACTCAGCACAGCCACCATAGACTTTATTAAGAGGTGCTGATCCCCTTTAAGATACAGCTCGCCAGGATATGACATCATACACTTACACTCTGTTTCTTAAAGGGGCAGCATGCATTTTATTGTATTGCAGACTCAAACCATAGAGGTGGATAGGACCCCAAAGCTAAATTCAGCACTGCATACCAATATCCATAAATGCTTACGTACATAACGTTACACACCATGTGTTCAGCCTATAACATTCCCTACTTTAAACAGAGTGTTTTTTGTGGCTGTTTTAAAATATAATTTGTTCATGAAGAAATATATGTGGTGTGAGTGAACAGAGGAGTTAGTATGTTAGTTGTTCATTAAACTAAAATGAGAAATTAATTAACAAAACAAGAGTGAATAACCTACCAGTTATGGACTTCTTTGGTCACCTGGCTGGTTTAAAAGGTTTTGTTAAAAAAAAACCCTGAATATTTTAATTGTTCAAACCAAATATAGATTCACCAACCTTCATATTGACAGGTATTATGTAAATGAGGAAGGTAACACAGGCACACTAACGTATTGAATACAAAACATAAAGGTAGTCACAACTGTATTGAGAAGACATCTCAGCTGCTTTTTTTGGCCAATACAGTAACTCAGCTCTTGATTTTTCTGCTCAGGTCAACTAAGCTGGTAAATTCTAGCACGCCCACCTAATATTACACTGATAATTATTCAACAGCAATCTTGGCTGCTGAAACACCTGTAACCTGCTGATTACCTGCACCTGGTACCTGTTTAATAGACTATTTAAACCTGCTCCCAAGCCTGGATTTCTTGCTCACTTATACTTTGCCTGCTGAGCTTGTGTCGTGGCCTGTTATATGCGATCTGACGTCTGACTACGAATCTGCGCTGCCTGCCCCTGAATCTGAACAATCTGACTATGCTTATGGTTATCCTTCTGTACCACGCCACTAGATCTGGCTTGTCCCTACTCACGCTGCTTGTGTGATTTGTGGCCTGCAAGACTGCGCATTGAAGGTGTGTGCATTCCCTGCAACTGGTCTCCACTGTTAGACTTTGCAATTATTTGCCGTAGATTATAAATTCTGAGTGTGTTTGTCCAACAGCCCCTTAACTTCTTAATGCTGTCTCTACACCTTTGGGTTTATACAATCATGAAATTGGGATGACGATTTTACTTTATATTCTGGTTGTCCAAACCTAGTTTTCATTTATCTTTTTTACTTTCTTATTTGACATGCAGCCAGTAAGGGCAGGGTAACCATCACTTCTGATACCACACAAAATGTGTTAGAAAGATCTTAATGGCCTTCAAAATCAATAAGGTCTGTTCACTTAAGGAGTTCTTCAATTTATTAGACGTGTGAATGTTCATAATTCCAACAAATCATTTTAATCCAGATGGACATCTAGGGAAACTCAATTCATGACAACTTTAGATAAATTTAGAATCCTGTGGTTTAAAATTGTCTCTACCCCAAACGAATGCAAACAGACGTTCCTTGTACGATACGCTTCAGTTTGCCAGATTTTTTAATGATAGAAAAATTCATTTACATTGCCATACAAACATATGGTCTCAGTAGGTTGTCCGCTTTATCAGATTTCTTTAAAATGCACCAACCCAAGTCATGTTTCTTTGTTGTAAATTCAGCAGACTTCTTTTAAATCTTTGTGTCAATAAAATCAGTAGTTGTATTGGAATTGTTGTTTAGGATGTCTGTGTAATAGTTGAAATGCTTTGGTTTGAGTTAAGAACAAGTAGAACACACATAATAAAGAGATTACTAAATAAATTAACACTTTGCCAGCATCCATTCCTGTGAGGTTTAATGTCACATGTATCAAAAAAGCTGAATTTCATCCTGCAGGCACTTCATTAGCATAATATGAATGATTCTCATTTATGATATAGAGTCAATTTTTTCTTCTTATATTCCAGGCACTTTTATCATAAGCTGATAATGCGGCAGCCCTGACAGCATTGATTCTAAGAAAAAAAATATATTTGCGCATATCAAAGATTCAAACTTTTCCTCTTGTTAACTTAGACATTTAAAAAACATTTTTTTGCATTTACAGAAAAGATACTGTAATTTCTTTAAAAACTCTTGTCCAAGAAGATGCAGGTAATGTACACAGCTATTAAAGCCGCTGTTACTGCAACTCTAACCAACTTCAGACACATAACCTATAACATTAAACTCCTGAGAAAGTGACTGGTGAAGCCACTATTTCCTGAACATCTCCTGCGTTCCACAATCTGATGCAAATTCACACAACATTTGAGATTGCCTTCATAAGTAAAACCTACGGTTTTTGCAAATACTCCTGTCAATTGCTTAACTCATAGGCAGATATATTTCTATAGGGTTGGGCTTTCTGGTTTTGAGGTATCATACCATATACCCCTCTTAACATTTCCAAATCTGACCTCCATGTGATGGGTGGTCTGTCCAAAGGTGGAGTAGATGCAGAAGTGGGCCACCTTCCTACCATACATGAATAGCCACCTTGTGGCACTCTGCCTCAAAGTGGTCATGTTGGAGCTACAATGGAGGTGCGTGCTGCGTGCACAGACCTGCCTGGGCCTGTCAGGGGTTGATCAGAGGATCTCCCCAACTGTCCCCGAAAACCTGAACACTTGGGAGGCACAAGAAAACCCGATATGGCTCTTAAACCTCTCAGTAAATAAAATAACCACCTTGGCCTTAAGTGAATAGACCCCTCTGTTTACCACCAGACTAAATGATGCTATGCTAGATCATTTGGCGACATGTTCAAGCATGTTCAAGCATGTTTACTTTCTATTTAAATAAGATAAAGACAAGTAAAGTGTTTATTTAATGCAAATTAAGAATGTACATTGATGTATAAAAGACAAACACGTCTAAGGGGATTAGCAAAAGCCTTTCTTACTTTCACAAGGACTAAATTGGAACATGTGGTAATGGATTATGATAAACCAGCAATAAGGTGTCAGTTCAGTAAAGTAAAATGTGTTGCTGAACAGTTTTAATTATAGCATTTGTACTCTGCTCATTAAAACAGCAATATATAATGAATAACATATGTAGCTAGTGTTAATTTGCAATGGATCACACGTCTGCTTTCCGTCACCATCATTTCTTTTCCTTTTTTTTTTGTTGTGCATTATTCTACCTTACACTCATCGAAATGCTTTCAAGATAATATCAGTTATTGAAAATATTAGTGCTTAAACACAAACGTTATGCTTTATAGCCTATTGTTAATTTACATTTACAAGATGTGCAGGAAATATTCTCCCCAGGTGATGGTTTAATTAGTTAATTTTAATAAGGGGGAGCTATAGACAATGTAATTTAGACTTGTAATAAGCGATAACGGCAGGAACATCTTGTTTAGATACTCTGGATTATTCTCTTACTAATTGTAGATCTTTGGCAGGTTTGTTCTGTTTTTTTTTTTAACCCCTAGATTATCAGCTATTCCGGCAATACATAGTGGAGGAAAATGTGTCCCTACCCATGGCACTTAAATTGTTAAAGAAATAAACTAAATTTCAGTTTTCATTATTGTCATAATCAGACAGCCTTTGTTTTCTAGCCATAATTAAATTACCGTATTTGCTCGATTATAAGACGAGGTTTTTTTCAGAGCAAATGCTCTGAAAAATACCCCTCGTCTTCTAATTGGGGTCGTCTTCTAATCAGACCTCAAATAGAGGTCTGATTAGGAGACTAAGATCCAGATCCCCCACACCGCTGCAGGGGACCTGGATCCTCCTGTCTCACCCGACCCCCCCCATCATACACACACTTACCGGTGCTTCCTGCTGTGTTGCCGGGGCAGCGGGTTGACGTCTACGCGATGCGCGTAGACAACGTCCGCTGCAGCCGGAAGGAGGTGTGGCTAGCAGCGGGGGTTGTCTGCGTCCGTCGCATAGACCTTCCCCGACTGTCAGAGATCAGAGTTCCCCGCACCGGTGCGGGGAACTCTGATCTCTGACAGCCGGGGAAAGTATACGCGACGGACGCAGACAACCCCCGCTGCTAGCCACACCTCCTTCCGGCTGCAGCGGAAGGCGACGTCAACCCGCTGCCCCGGTTGGAAGCACCGGTAAGAGAGGGGGGAGAGCGGGGGAAGGGGGGGAGAGAGGGGGGGGGGGAGAGAGAGAGAGAGAGAGAGTGTGTGTGTGTGTGTGTTAGTTAGTTAAATGGGGGGTATAGGGTGTGTGTGTGTGTTAAATGGGGGCATAGGGCATTTCTGGAGTGGCGTTAAGGGGGCATTTAATAGAGCACTCTGCCTCCTGAAATGCCTTATACCTCCCTATATGCCACTCTGCCCCATAATATGCCTTTTAACCCCCTAAATGGCAGAGTGGCATATAGGGGTATAAGGCATTTCTGGAGGCAGAGTGCTCTATATAATGCCTTTTAACTCCCTTAATGCCACTCTGCCTCCTGAAATGCCTTATACCTCCCTATATGCCACTCTGCCCCATAATGTGCATTTTAACCCCCTAAATGCCAGAATGGGATATAGGGGTATAAGGCATTTCTGGAGGCAGAGTGGCACATAGGGGGTCAAAAGTCATACCATGGGGCACAGTGGCATATAGAGGGTTAAAAGGCATATCATGGGCCACAGTGCCATATTGGAGTGGCAAGCCTGGGGGCAGATGTGCGTAACTGGGGGACAGGTTGGAAAATACAAGAAATAAAAACAAAAAAAATCTTTTTCTCAATCATAGCTTTTATTAAAAAAAATAGTTTACATGAATTAACATTTACTGGTAAAACTTTTTTCCTTTGGGGTCGTCTTATATTCAGGCTTTTTCTTTTTTTCCTAAGTTAATATTCAGATTTTGGGGGGTCGTCTTATAATCAGGGTCGTCTTATAATCGAGCAAATACGGTATGTTGAATCCTGTATGAATGTATGGATTTATTTATTTCATTTTTGCATGTTTGATGTCATTTGTCTGAGGCCATATGGGCATAGAAGTACCATACATGTTTGTTTTTTAGTACATACTGCGATAATGTTTTAATTTTAAAATTTAGTTTGTGCCTTTTTTTAAATTTTATTATATGAGTGGACGCTTTCCTTGACTGGGTTGAGGACTCAAGGGCCCATTAAGGTAAGTGGTAAAGCATTTTTCGAGGGGTGGACAGTGATTTTCAGTGTCCACACTCGTGGCATCCAAAAGATACTTGGATTGACTTAAACCCCCTACCTATGGAATATAGATGTAGGTTGGGTTAAGTAAGTTTTAATGTTGGACATAGTTGTACGTTTTTTTACCAACGCTACTGCAAACTTGCTTTGATTGCCAACCTTTTATGAATAGGTTTAAGTGTCCTTCATTTTCTCTGGCGATTAATATGTATTAATATATTATACAGTTGTACATCACATTTGGTGCTATCTCACTGGTGTATCACAGTTTAAGTGCTGCTTGAATACCGCTTAGTTCAAAATATCTTTACTTCATGAAGAGTAATGGTTTTCATTAGAAGTGTTATTGGATCCATTTAGTTGCCACCATAAATCTTGGTGATGAACTACCAAAGAGTTAATATTGGGTTTAGGGTCAACAGTTGTTTTCTGTTATTCAGGTGTACAATTCGCAGATATGTTGAATGTGAAAAATCTTTACTTGGACTTTTATTGGTGCGTAATATTTTTTTAAAAAAAACTTCATTAACTACTTTGTCTTTACCTAGCATGTACATACTTTATTATATTCTTACTCTTTACACCTTATTTTTGACACAGTTTTTATATGACTCGTGTTCTAAAATTCCACAGTTTGTTCTTTCTGTGTGGTTCATAGTGATGTTGAATAAACAGGCCATAAAATGAAATTAAAAACAAGAGTAATGATGTTCTTTTCTTTTCCTTGGAGTTACGCACTGCTTGCAAATTACATCAGTTTTAGTTTTGGCTTGAGAAATGATCCATTCAATATCCGCAAAGTACTGGCCAATCAATTATAATTAGCTTTTACAAGGAACGTAGGAAATACCAATTGTACAGTAAATTGTAGGAACACAAAAACTCTGGATCACAGTACAATTTATGAACACTGAAGAGCAAGATAACGCCTTAAATGTTTATGCACTTTTATTCTCTAGCAAGGATGACCATAGGGTTTCTACAGCCCTAGACAAACCATGTCTCAAGGGAGTCCTCCTTACATCTTATTACATAAACAAGACTTTAAAGAAGCACCCCCAACCTAGACAGCTGCAAATCTGACCTATATAGTCGAATTAGGCTTGGTTTCCAGTAGTGTATTGATTACCTAAGATGTTTTAATGAAAATGTTTGGATTATAGATGGCAATTCATATCCACATTTCTAAAATAGTTGACATTTACATGCAAATAACAGCATAAAACTAACCGTGGGTTTACCAGTTCTGCCATATTTTCTATATTAAGGGAGATGAAGCTAATATCTCTTCCAAAGCAAGAAGCATGAACTAGTCAACTTTAAAAGATTTCATGATGTCTAAGTCCACTACACATGCTAATAATTCATGAACACAAATTAGGAAAAATAGACTGAAAAGGCTATTGTTGGCAGCCGAATACCTAGTGGAACTAGCAGACTACCTTGACATATAATTTGTTTAATTGAATCACATTTGGCATGTTTACAATCTTATAAATCAAATTAAAACTTTAATATGCATAGGATTTAACACTATTATTTTTTATATTGTTGATGTTAAAATACCCCATAAATGCTCTTGGCACAAAGACAGTCAATTGTTCTCATATAGATGATAGATTTTGTAACACAGTGTTACCTACATATTGTCTCTGCTGTTTTCAGAATAGGCCAAAATATACCCCCCCTCATGTTTCTGCATTTAATGGGGGCTTAAAAAAATATAATAAAACACTTAGGGACATCTAGAGCTCAATGCCTGCCCACAGCATTAGGGAGGGTTAAATTGCCATGAAAAGCCCTTGGGAGAGGCATGGACCCAATCCCATGCTTCTACCTCTTTCTCTCTCTGTACCTACCCTGTAGGATAGAGGTGGTAATATGTTAAATTTAAGAAAAAATAAAGTTAAATCCATCTGTTTTGATTTGCTACAATTATTTACTTTTTAACATTTTTTTAAATTACTTTTGAACTACAAAGCCTAATCTCAACAAGCAGTCTTGTTAAAAAGAAACCAAATGAAATATGGATTTATTGGAGGAAGACAATTTAAACATCTGTAAGGATAATCCTTTTTATTCCAAATTAAATTCACAAACATATTTTTTTTAAAAAAAATATGATTTATTTAATAAGATAACCAAGAGAGCCAATATTGTTTAAAAAGAAAAACTTTGTTCTAACCATTTCATTCCCCTTATTTTCCAGCCAAAGCATGTGTGACATCATTAAAGATCATGCATTATGTTTTATATGTAAAAACGTTATTTAGCAAGTGCATAAGTGAATTTTGTCCTATGGAAACAGAAGAGAAGAATGGACCTCTAAGGTCACAAAGGTTTACGTGATTCCACATCTTTCTCAGTGTTGGCCCAGTAAAGGGCATCATTTTCAAATAAAGACTTAATAATGAGTGAGGAAATAAGTGGAGAGGAAAATGGTACACAATATTAATACTTAATAATACAGATGTTAAGATGTAATGTAAGGAACTTTTACTTTACTGAGAGGGTGATAGATAAGTCAAGAAACCATCCCACCCAAGTGGTAAATGTTAATACAGTAAGGGTATTTAAACATGCATGGAATAGGCATAAAGATTGTAAACTTGCGAGCAGGGCTCTCTCCACCTAATGTATCAGTTTGTCTTTTCAATTCTCGTCTTGTCATACCCCTTCAATATATGTATTGTATTAAGCGCTGTGTAAATTGTTGGCGCTATATAAATAAAAGATAATAATAATAATAATAATAATAATAATAAAGCTATCCTGAATCTAGGATAAGACCAGGGACAGATTAAGGTCTGAGTCTCTACATCAGGAAAAATGGGGAGATGAGACAGCCCAAATGGTTCTTATCTGCCAATAAATTCTAAATTTCTATTATGTCATTGGTCCTTGTATAAAGCTTATATAAGTATTTTATGGCACCCTCTTCTCCTGTAATGTCTCCTTTAGTTTGTACACAAAATGTTATATACAAAGCTTAGCCCGTTCGATGTGGCAAAGCCTGTCCTGGTGTGTGTTTTTGGTGTCGGTGTAGTAGAGCCTGTCCTTTTGTGTGTGTTTGGATGTCGGTGTGGCAGAGCCTGTCCTGGTGTGTGTTTGGGTGTCGGTGTAGTAGAGCCTGTCCTTTTGTGTGTGTTTGGATGTCGGTGTGGCAGAGCCTGTCCTGATGTGTGTGTTTGGGTGTTGCTGTGGCAGAGCCTGTACTGGTGTGTGTATTTGGCTGTCAGTGTGGCAGAGCCTGTCCTGGTGTGTGTGTGTGTTTGGCTGTCAGTGTGGCAGAGCCTGTCCTGGTGTGTGTGTTTGGATGTCGGTGTGGCAGAGCCTGTCTTGATGTGTGCGTGTGGGGGCAATGGTGTGGCAGAGCCTGTCATGGTGTGTGTTTGGTTGTCAGTGTGGCAGAGCCTGTCTGGGTGTGAGTGTTCGGGTGTCTGTGTGGCAAATTCTGTCCTGGTGTGAATGTCTGGGTGTCAGTGTGGCAGAGCCTGTACTTGTATTTGTGTGGGTGTTGGTGTGGCAGATCCTGTCCTGGTGTGTGTTTGGGTGTCAGTGTGGCAGAGCCTGTCCTGGTGTGTGTGTTTGGGTGTTGGTGTGGCAGAGCCTGTCCTGGTGTATATTTCGTCATCTGTTTCCTGGCATGTTACTTACTGTAAGAATAAATTGAAGTATTTAATTTTACATATCCAGAGATAAAACGCCCTCCTGAATTTGTAGTCACTTCAGAGGACAAAACTTTCTAGGCTCAGAAATCAGTGAGAGGAAAAGTAAAGGTATTGTGTTATTTATCTATTTCAATCTTATTAAAAATTATTAGTGGCAGTTAATTGTGGCTTCAGGCGTTCAGTGTATCATTACTTTTTTTATTAGTGTACTGATTACTCCCAATCCCATCACACAACATCAATATGCATTAGAAAATCAGGAAAAGATGGGCATGGATGGTGGGCTGATTCAATGGCGCAATGGGCCACTTGACTAGACTTGCCCCTCAGGCCGTAGGCTGCCAGCCCTCCCCTGGTATTTTGCCTCTATCTCACCTGTATATTATGTGAATTATATACAAAATGAATCATATTCTCATTTTTCTAGTATGGTAAAAATTGACAATTAAAATGTCCTTCAGAGACATTTGAAATACAAGCCTGCAACTTACTAATTGATTATTGTTAAGAAAAATTGTGAGCGATCGCATGTACAAACGATGAGAAGAAATTAAACTTGACTCACTTAGTTTTCACTATACATAATGCATGGTTAACAGAGCACAGTTTGCCAACATTGTACTTGTTCTTTTGTAAGCAGAGCACATAAACTTAATTGAGCATTGAGATCAAGGCCACTGTAATAGCCAAATCAGATGAGCAGCTGGAGTACAAACAGATGCAAACTTGTTCTATTGTAACCCAGTGCAATAGACGGCCCAAACACTGTTTGCCAACTCACACTCGCAAGCACCATAATAATGACCATAATCATAAAATCAGTCCAATTAAAAATAAATCAACGTACTCTAGACAAAATCATCTCTGTATCAACTTCAGCCTACTCATGTTACTAATCCTATGATATTTAATTGGAAACCTCAAAATTATACCAATGTCTTCAAATTGACTTATTTGCAGTTTACAGTAAACAAAAAAATCAAATATCATGTGTTTAAGGATGGAATATTAATCCATTGATTGCTGGGGTCGAGACACATTTTTCCCAGTGGTTTTTTTATAGTTATATTTAGGTGACAACCATGTAAGCAGTTTAAACCTTACCCAGTTAAATGTATAATTCTTCAGGACAAGTTAATATATTCATAGCTATTTTACTGCAAATGTTTCCATCATTCTAGCTAACTGATCTCACAATAAACCATTGGGTCTTACTTTTAGGTTTATTTACTGTCCGATGAATTGCCGATCAATTCTATGACCAATTTGAAGCCTCTATATTTAACTGTAAACTTTTTTTCTTCATTCATCATTGATATCCTGAACTCAGTTTCCCAACTTTGTATACCCTATCCAATGTTAGGCTACCCAGAGCTCTCCCTCTTCGGAGAAAGTAGTCTTCCAAGAGGGCAGGGCTAGCCAAGAGGTGTGGTTAGCCATGCAAGGGGCTAGCTAGTTACAACAAGTGTGCAAGGGGCAGGCAAGTTCCACAAATGTGGAACTTGGTTCATAGCGCATTACATGGGTTGGGAGTGGTATTTATTAAACATTTTATTGCATCAATAAAAAAGACTAAAGGTAAGAATATAACACAAATGAATACAATACATAATTATGGAAAATATACACAGATAAGCCATAACATTCTGACTACCTGCCTAATATTGTGTAGTTCCCCTTTTGCCAACAAAACAGTCCTGACCCATAAAGGCATGGACCTCTCAAGGTGTGCTGTGGTATCTGGCACCAAGACGTTAGCAGCAGATCCTTTAAGTCCTGTAAGTTATGAGGTGGCGCTCCATAGATGCATCCTGGTGACATTTGTTCTCCAGGTAAGCGATGCATTTTGCTGTAATAATGTGTTCTTTTTTTACAGATATCTTTATGATTCAAAAAAAACATAAATACCACATTTGAGTAACATTATTATTGCATGACAGGATAGTTCAGACACGTCTAGAATGAAAAAATCAGTATGTTAATGGAAAAATAATTTATACACTAGACTAAAAGATTAAAAGGTGAACATATTTTAATGTCTAATATATGTCAGACTGCGCACAAGAATTCATTTTACAGACAAATATGCAGTAATCCACATGATTACCAATGATATCAACAGATCTACAATAAAATTTGTACTTAAATAAAAATAACTCCTGTACCAAGTGAGCATTCACAAACGTGTAGTTTTCTGTGTGACTGAGTGCTTAAATTAGCTAAAAGCTTCATTTTAATATTTAATAAAGCCATCTGCTGCTAGTCTTTGCTCTATATTTATACACTGCTCATGGAAACCACAATTGTCTTATTTTGTGCCCTGTAGCTATCTCTTTTTAGACGTAGCTATCAAAAAAGAAAGTTAATGTTGTATGCTTGGCCAAAGATATCGACCAGACAATGTATAATTAATGCTGCCTCTTTTATTTTAGACCAGAATATAAGATACCAAGTTATGCAGTTGCAACCTAGCTAAAGTTAGCAAAAGTAAGCAAATTTTAACTGAAAGCCTACAAAAGGTATAAATTACAGCAAATGAAATATACAGTTAAGAGGTTGCTAAACTCACTATACATTCAGTTGTCTTTTCTCCAACTTCAGAAATTGAATCTACACGTTTTAAGCTGATTCTTATATGATTCTATAACCTTGACCATGTACCCAACTAGGTCTAAACTACTGAGGAATCATTCAAACGCACCTTACCACTGGGTTTTATAACAGTGTCAAATAGGATACAGGCTCTTTAAGCCTACATAGATTTTAAAATAAAAGGCAGTGGTATATACTGGCCCAGGTCAACTAGAACTAGGCAGCAGGTTTGAGGGGCAAAACAGCTATTCTGCTGCAAAACCAGAGGCTGATCTAGAAAAAAGGTGGATATTCAAATCATTACAAGTAATTTTAAGCCAACAATGATAAATGGCATGCTGGATACACGCAGCCACACGCTACACTCAGTGAGAACCACTTTTAAATTTAACTCTTTATGATACATTAGATGTATGTACTATGCTAAAACTTGTGATTTACATGCCTACAGTTTTTTAACAGTTTCCAGGCTTTTATTTTTTTTCCAGTTTCATTCATCACTGAGTAATTATAAGGTATCATTTTGGCAGACATATATGGCTTAAAGTAAGTGTCCATACACAAAATAAAGGTCACTTGGCCACTCATACTTAGTTATATATATATTCCAATATCTTCAATAGGATTGCTTGTTTATTTATTCAGAGCTTTTCTAAACCTTTATGTTATGTGTTAAATTAAATGTAAATATATTTCAAGATGTAATTAATAACCAAAGCTGAATTGTCAACGAATGCAGAAAATGTAAAAGTTGTTTGCTGGTAATATTGATAAAAATAGATTAATAAAAAGCTAGATAGCGAGATCGATATTGATAGATAATAGAGGATAACTTGCTAGAAGATAGAAAGATAGATGGATGGACAGAGGTACAGCTAGACAGAGACAAAGAGATATAGATGACAGCTATCGTGATGTATCTGTGTATATCTATGTAAAGTATTCAATCAATGGTATTCTGATATAATTTAATGTAGTAGACTTTGCCTTGTATAGCTGACTAATGGGAAGGTCTCCAATTCATGTTGCTAAAGTAACTGTTACTTAGATACAAAGTAATTATTTTAATAAAACTATTTCAAGTTTTCTGGCCATGTTTTCAGAATATTGTTGATAGCACGACCATCTTGTTGGCTTTTATCTTTGTGCAACTGGCACAAAATCATTGGTAACAGAACGCATTAAATGGAATGAACGGATATGTGCTGTTGGCTGAAAAAATGTTAACCACGGTTTGGGTTACTTTTTATCAAACATTTAACCCATTTGGCTAATTCTATTTCTTGTAGTATGTGTTGTATTTATAGAGAATGCTGTCCTAAAGCCCCTTAAACCCTATATATCGTCTACTAAAGTCTCCTTCCACATTTCATTTTCAGTGGGATCCATTGTGTTGTGTATTGCTGCCGGAATGAATACATACAGACCTCAATCGCTTGCACCATCGGGGGGGGGGGGGTTTACAGTGCAGATTGCCATGAAACCTACCTCAACTCTCTGCTCAATTCGGTGCCAATGGCACAGAAAGGTTGGCAATATTGTGCCCAGGTGCAAGTACAGCCAAGTGCTTCTCTGGCCCCTTCACATCTAGTTACACACGCTCACTCAGAATGCAACATACATACTCACATATTTACTGTCTGTTTTATCAGACACACAGTGTATATCAGTCATCTATCACAAGTGAAATGCAGATGAGAACAGAAGTTAAAAAAAAAAACAGTCCAAGTGCTCAAGTACTGAAAGATAACATAAAATACCATCTGTCTTTATATCTGTTCCTCAATTTGAAACAAAGGCTGTAAAGCAAATTACAAGTAACAAGTAACAAGCAAATTAAAGTGACTAAATTTCTCCTTTATGGTACAGAACATTTTCTGTCTCGTTAGCGCAGTTTCCTTACATAGTTACTGTGTTTGCTTGTTAGCATAGCTTCTTTCCAGACTTGGATTATTCCAATATAAATATCAGTATGTAAGAATGTTTTGTGAAATGTAATGCCTTTTATTTGTGTCTAGCACATAGTTCTTTTCCAAAAAAAAATATCTCTATATCATGAAAAGTGTGTGTACTTCCAAATGCTAGAAAAAAGTTATGGGACCAAGTTATAACCAAGGACCTCCATAACTCAAACCATGTTGAACCTTGCAGATACAAATAAAGTATTTTAAGTTGTCATTATCAATAATAAATTAAAGAATTCTATGTAAACGAGCAAAAGCTCAATGCAATTTAAAAACACATTGACCGTGTCTTGAAAAGTCTTTTTGTAGGTTTTAGGATTGCAGAACACTAAAAGAAGGGAGTAAGAGGAGAAAGGAGTAGAGTGTGATGCCGCTCCAAAGACAAATTGTCCCACCTAAAGATTACATGACCTACCTAGTATCACATAGGATTTTCTAGTTCAAGTATATACTTATTATTTAAGACCTGGCAAAAATCCATGAAATATGTAGAGAACCTTCATTAACTAATTGTTTCCCAGTAAAGCTTTCTTTACTCCTCCTAACACTGGTCTACAAACATAAAAATAAATCTACACATTCATTTTCAAATTATATAGCCTTTAAGCTGTCAAAGACTTCATTTCCCTTGATTACCTAAATGTAATCCTAAAACCACACCATGTTATTAAAAAATAGTATGCCCTTTAAATTACCCATATGCATTATGCCAGAGAATACTACAGAGTCAGGACATTAAGTCTTAATTATAAATGTAACCTATATAATGAACTGATATTCCAAGTAAGGTAGCGTGGAACGTTCTTGCTTGGTTCTAACCCTCTAAGCTTTGCCTGCAGACAATAATGCAATTATAAAGTAATTTTAAGTGTTAAATAATTATAAACATTGAAGGTTAATGCCTGCTTACGAAAAAACACTTTACTGAAAAAAATCAACATGGATCCCTTGAAATATGGTAGTACGGATTACTTCATTTGGGACTGTCTGAACAGAATAAATTAGAAGTATAGATTGATAGACCCCCACCTTTGCTCAGGCCCCTCAACCTCCTAATAGATTGTAAGCTGGCAAGAGAGGACCCTCTTTTTTATGGCACTTGTCAGTGGGTGGGATATATTAGACAGCAAGTGAACATTTTGTCCTCAAAGTTGATGTGTTAGAAGCAGGAAAAATGGGCAAGAGTAAGGATCTGAGCAACTTCGACAACGGCCAAATTATGATGGCTAGAAAAGTGGGTCTGAGCATCTACAAAACTGCAGCTCATGTGGGGTATTCCCGGTCTGCAGTGGTCAGTACCTATCAAAAGGGGTCCAAGGAAGGAAAAACAACGAAGCAGCCACAGGGTCATGTGTGGCCAAGGCTCATTGATGCACCTAGGGGGCAAAGACTGGACCATGTGGTCAAATCCAAATAGCTGAAAAAGATAACGTTGGTTCGGATCGAAAGGTGTTGGAACACACGGTGCATCACAGTTTGTTGCGTGCCAATGTCAACCCAATGTCGAAATCAATATACAGGTATGGATACAAGGGAAGATGCAATATTTAGTCAAAAATGCTATGTTTTACTGGGCCAGCGTAGAAAAGCATGTAAAATAACACAAGCTTTCAGGACCTGGAGGTGTTTTCTTCTATAAGGCATGAACTAAAACTTATATTATTAGGAACCTTACATTTCATGAAATTCATATCCCAAATACATCATAAAAACATAAAACTGTTACACTCTTTTCGTATGGCAGTTGGATATAAATATTAATTGATATACAGTATACCACTGAGAAATAAATTGAAAAGATATAAAGTGAAGACTGATGCTACATAATAGACAGGTAAGTGAAGAGATATAACGCAAGTTCTCAATTCAAAAGAAACAAAGACATAATTCCAAAAAGGACAAATAATGTTTTGCTGTTTAAAGCAGGTGGATATGTTAACTTCAGAATATACTGTATGTTGAAATCACAGTTACTGTAGTATTTTCTTCTTTCAATATTTTTATATAAACATCATACAGCCTGAAAGCACATCATGAAGTATAATTAAACTCAACATTAAAAATAATGACTCAAATATCATAACTGACGTTAAGATATATTATATTCATCCGCATTAAGCCAATCCTCACCTTTGAGCCCTTGATAAGGCATTCTTTCTTTTTGCTATATGCTGCCTTTTCAATGGTGAGTTAAGTAGAAGTGCAATAATTTGATGATTCTGAAAACAAGTTCAAGTCTAAAGATGGGGGGTGATTCTATAGTTTAAAAACTAAACAGATCAGTTAGATCTAAAAACTAATTTCACCAACAAAAGGTGGTTGCTGGACATGGAAAACAAGATACAGCGCTACTTGCTTCTTATTTGGCTAAAAGTGGAGATGCTACCATACACGTGTATTACGCAGTTCCATAGGGCCCCTATAGCATCTGTGGTCATTGGATTTGCTGGGGGGCACAGGTACAGTATTGTTGTGTAGTGCCCCAAATAGACTATGATGCTAAATTATACTTCATATGAAGAAATCCAAGTCCCACACTCCAAGGTAAGTTCTTCAATTATAACTACTTGTATTAATTGATTAAGGCGCAAGTGAATCAGAAGGAAAGGTTTAATCGTTTAACACGTTTTACACTTAACTAAGCACTTACTTATAAGCTACTGTATCTTAGTAGTTGCCTCCTTGTCCACTTCATCTCTTGCCTCTTTTTGTTCTCCTGTCTTCTTCCATCGTTTGCTTCTACCCGCTATCTGCTCCACTAACCAGGTCTCCTGGAGTACTTCTGCACAAGGGTGGAGCCTCCCCACACACCCTTTCCCCGATTATAAGAACAAAGTAAAGGCTGTCCCTGTGGTGTGCGCCGTGGCTCTGCCTTTTTGTGGAAGTACTCCAAGAAGCCAGAACAATGTGGAGAAATTGTAGAAATTATTCTCTTTCTCTGCTAATACCAATATTTTGTTCTCCTACCTTTTGCAACAGTGCTCTGGGAGGCCTGGTTAACGGAGTTGATAACAGGGAAAAAGCGGGCAAAGAACAACAAGAAAAGGCAAGAGAAAAATCGGAACTGCAGAAAAGGAGACAGGGACGTGGAAGATGTCGGCAGGGAAGTAGGGCGACATTGAGAGAGAGTGAGAATTCTTTTGTTTCATTGGGTGTCCCTTCTCGTTTTCCGACATTTATACGAAATAATGAAATAAGCAAATTTTGTTAAAATAAAAATTTGCATGAATCCGAATGCATGACTCCACTCTACTTCAGGGAGTTGAGCTTATGTTTCAATGTTAAGCAGGAGACTATTCACTTGTTCGGCCTTTGTGTTAGCGTGAAGGCTAGACAACAATTAGGAAAAGGGCCTCTTCACTATTGCAGTAAAAAAATATGATAATAAAAATCATCACACCATTGTACTTTGTAAAATCAATTAAATCTAGGAAATATTTCAGTCATAATTATTACCATTGTTATTGTTATTAGTAATAAATGCAGGTTATGGTTGTATTCTGGCTTCAGTTCATTTGAATTGGATCATTTAACGGCTAGTTTAGCTTAACTGTTCAATTACTTTGATGTCAATGGCTGCTTGGAAGTTTGCCTTGATCTGCTTAGACAAGCAGTCATTTGTAATGGAAATATTGTCCATTGTGGGGAGATACAAAGTCACATGGGGTAAGATGTATATGAGGATGAGCAGTTAGCGTGTATTACTTGGCCATGTGCCTTGGGAGTTCAATAGCTCTATAGCAATTTGGTGTTCTACTTTCAACAAGAGTGCAACAACCAGACTGCTCATTGAATCTGGCCCTATACATTCCATCATGGTCACTATGCCTCTTACGATGATACATTTGAAGTTGCTTACAAAATAGGGTGCTTGACACGAACCATAAGAAATATTTTTTTCTAAACATGTACTAAAGCAATTCTAAAGCAGACCTTGGCCCATAATACATATCTAGATAATGACACTCAGCCCTACTAAGTTAATAGTCAAACTCAGCTTTAAGAGCTGTTTCCATTCAAGTACACAATTTCCTTCATTATTTGTATGGTAACTGATACTGTATGTCCCTGTTGAACCCACACCCTCTACTGATGCCACATAGACACTGAAGTCCCACTTCTGTCACTGAACCATAGTTGGAAAATGTGGTCCCCCTACCTACTTGGTACACAGGTGACACTTCTTAAGGCTGGGTGGTGAATAGATTAATATTCAAGGTCAATATAAGAACAGAGTCCCCTTTAGGAAAAACATAACGTGCAACCTTGTTCCTGCTTTTCGGTATAGAAGACTTGTTTTACTGTTACATAAAATACTTAGTATAATGCATTTTATTACATTTTAGCCATTTTTTCTAAAATATACATTAAAAATAATATTATGCCATCCTTCAGTATTCTCTTATCATCAGCACAATAACAACTATTTAAAAATACTCATATGATTCCAGTAATAACATGTATTCTCTATATGTTGTGCAGGGTGGGCTACTTATTCTCATAAATAGTAAGCTAAATGTTTCCATGTGAGGAGGTCTTTTAGCTTATCACTCATAGTTTACTTGGCACACACAACATATATTTCTGTTATATACCAAAGATCTGTTCAGCTAGTTAAGACAGAATAATTGGTTGCTTGGTGTTATTAATGGATGTGAAGAAGTCTATGAGATGTAAAGAAGTCTATACGCACGTAGAACATTAACCTTAAAGCATTTCTTGGCTATTTCGAATACCAGATGCGTCTGTCTAGATTTCTATCTTTGATCTTAGCTTTGAAGTTCATCACCTGTCTGACAACTGGTCATGTGCAAGTGACAGCTTTAGAAAAACATCTACAGCACAGATGTCACTAACACTCATCTCAATGACGTCTCATCATCTGAATGCGCCCTTTATTCCATGTGCATTTTTTCTCCAACATACACACAGCATTGTTAATGCATATAAAGGAACAAACACAAATACTATATGTATATATATGTGCTAATGCACAGAGAGACGTGCATACAGTACGTATCTTTGATACCTCGACTATAAATGGAATTTCTTTGGTCATTGGATGTCGTACTCCCACTTTATGAAAATTTTTACAATGACTTGTTTTCATTTCTATATTTATTCAGGTTGACTCGCTGTCTAGTCTACCTTTAAGTGTTACTTCCCTAATCCCATCACCTCTGTTGTGCCTTCGCCATTGTTGAGTGTGTTAGGAGATTAGTCTGGTGTAGATTTTGTCTGCATAATCCCATGCCACTATGGTATGTGTTAATTAAATTAATCCTTTCCTGTTTCCGGTCAAGATATTATATATATTATGTCCATTCCCAATAATGAAGTGTTCTCTTGCATCCCGACTGGTGTGTTGTGTCGTGACTAGTGGTACAGTTCTTTGGGAGACCCCTTTGGGTGCTTTTTTGGGAGTACCTTTACTCTACTATAAGAAAAGCAGCAGTGATGGCCAGGGACATCCCACCGGACTTCTTGGTTCCTGTTACAGACATTTAAACAAAGTGGTTTGGCAACGCATCTTTTCAGTCTTTGATAGTGCATATTTAATGTTCTGGTGACAGAAATTGTTCTGAGTTGCACCTAAGGCCATTTTATTTTTTCTTTCATACGTATTTCGCCCATAGTCACTGTCACGCAGGGCTGGCAGATGTCTGCATGCTAATCAGCTTAAATCTTTTATACTAATTTAAATGTTTTGCAAGTTATGCATCAACAGTGAAACAGACGACAACACATGTATAGCCATGTCTGAATTCATTTTCCTTTACAGTATGAATCCAAAAATAAAAGCCTATAGAAATTTAAAAAAAAACATTAGAAAAAAAATGCAGAAGAGAGAAAGGCTGGCAATTTCCTTCATGAGTCCTGCTTAGCATACATTTACTAATAGGAACACACATGGGGAGCTCAATAGAAAAGAACAGAAATGATCCAGCTCAGGTATAACCACTGAGTGATTCTATTTTCCTCTATATACACCAATAGATAACAATAATAGCAAAAGTACCAATAATAACAACAATACGAATCTAGTGAAGAGCCAGTGTAGTTTTTGGGGAAAAAAACCAGGATGCCATGATATCTAACTTTGCAGCATTGGAACTGCAACATCCAAAAACGGTTAGTTTTGATTTTAATCTATAATACTTGTTTTTACTTTTTTTGACAATGAGATTACATTGGCAGTGCACATCCGAGTTTCAATGCAAGGCTAGGGATGGAAAAAAAACCCTTAAACTATTTGCATGTTTAAAAGAGAATTTCATTTACACCTTCCTTGATAGAGCTGTGTACTGCTCTACTGCATGTGTGATGGGAATAGATGCACAAATATCCACCATATGTTGAAAAAGAGGAGACAATCTCAGAAATGCATTATTTCCCAGTTATTTTGGAGTATATGGAATATGAAAGGCAATCTTATGACACTTTTTTCCTTAAAAAAGGTATAACATTTGAAACACTTTGCAGCACAGCTATCAAAATTACATTATTATGCAGATTATATAGCCAAGTTCACAAAATGACTTGCTATGCCACCCACAGGTCCTGCCATGCCACCCACAGTACATCCCATTGCACACTCACAGGACTTGCCACTGCACATCTACAGTACTTGCCATTGCACACCAACAGGACTAGCCATGGTACCTACAAGACTTGCCACTTACCCTGCCTCAGCCTATTGTTTAATGTAGCTGCAATACAAATGCAGGGTCATTCAACGTTACCCAGGTCAACTTCACTTTAGTGGGATCCGTTTTATCACACAAGGCAAGAATATTCTCCTGCTCTCCACCATATTTTACAAGATGGGAATATCTTTAGAGAGTTTACTTTATTTACACTGCCCTTACACACTGCCTTTACATGCACCTGCCCATTAACACTCATATACACATACACTGCCCTTACACATGACTGCCCATACACACTTCCTTTACACACACCTGCCCATTCTGGTGCTCAGCATTAAACACCGACACACAGTGTTAAGGGTGCTGAAGTAGAGGTCTGAAGGAACAGACTTTGTGCTACTTTAATTTTGGGCCATTTAGAGGGTGATCTGTAATCTCCCCAACCGGTCCTATACCCGCAACTGTCGATTTCCCGAGAGATGTCCCAGGATACTGAAGTAAATGGACAAGCTCCCAAATCCCAGGACTGTCGTGCAGTTGGCAAGGATGCAGTTCTCATGGAGGAGGATGCTCCTGTTTTTTTGTACATTAATCTACCTTCAGAAAATATTGTTAAATTGTATTACAAACCCCTCTGAACCAGTTAAATTGACGTTTACTTGCTCTATTATCTTTTTAATAGGATTTTCAGCTAGCAATGCTCATATCTACAAAAAGATAAGAATTTATATATTACTTACAGGTTATGGAATATCCACAAAAAAAGTCACCAATATCTTTGTCTTGTGCATCTGTCTCACTGATATGATATCATTTTTAATTTCCTGGACTCCCTGCAAATATTCTCAACAATAGTTCTAGTCAGTAGGCACAGCGGAAGAATACCAAGGTGAAAAATAAACTCTCCTTCTTCCAACTTAAACTCGTATTCTTTTATTTCCCAGCATTAAATTACATTTCACCCCAGTTATTTTAACAAATAGATGTTAAAATTAGAGCTTTCACTGACCTTTACTGTTAAAACGTCAAAATATAATTTATAATTGTATCCTAAAAATCTGTCACAGCAGACAGCTCTATGCACATGACACATTAACAGTTTCAAGCTGAGTTCTAAAAGAACCAAGACTAGCATATCCCTGTTAGTGCCATATTTGCTTGATTATAAGACGACCCTGATTATAAGACGACCCCCCAAAATCTGAATATTAATTTAGGAAAAAAAGAAAAAGCCTGAATATAAGACGACCCTATAGGAAAAAAGTTTTACCAGTAAATGTTAATTCATGTAAACTATTACATTTTTTAATAAAAGCTATGATTGAGAAAAATATTTTTTTGTTTTTATTTCCTTGTATTTTCCAACCTGCCCCCCAGTTACGCACATCTGCCCCCAGGCTTGACACTCCAATATGGCACTGTGGCCCATGATATGCCTTTTAACCCTCTATATGCCACTGTGCCCCATGATATGCCTTTTAACCCCCTATGTGCCACTCTGCCTCCAGAAATGCCTTATACCCCTATATGCCACTCTGGCATTTAGGGGGTTAAACGGCATATTATGGGGCAGAGTGGCATATAGGGAGGTATAAGGCATTTCAGGAGGCAGAGTGGCGTTCAGGGGGTTAAAAGGCATTTCATAGAGCACTCTGCCTCCAGAAATGCCCTATGCCCCCATTTAACACTCCCCCACACACAGACACACACTTACCGGGGGGTTCCAATTTCCTGCTGTTTACCGGGGCAGCAGTCTTCCTTCTGTCTCCCCCCCATTTAATACCCCCCCCACACCCCACACACACTTACCGGTGCTTCCAATTTCCTGCTGTATACCGGGGCAGCAGTCTTCCCTACGCTGCAGCCGGAAGGAGGTGTGGCTAGCAGCGGGGGTTGTCTGCGTCCATCGCGCAGACCTTCCCCGGCTGTCAGAGATCAGAGTTCTCTGACAGTCGGGGAAGGTCTGCGCGATGGACGCAGACAACCCCCGCTGCTAGCCACACCTCCATCCGGCTGCAGCGGAAGTTGTCTACGCGGATCGCGTGGACGTCAACCCGCTGCCCTGGCAATACAGCAGGAAATTGGAAGCACCGGTAAGTGTGTGGGGGGTGGGGGGGGGTGTTAAATGGGGGGGAGACAGAAGGATCCAGGTCCCCTGCAGCGGTGCGAGGGATCTGGATCCTAGTCTCATAGTCAGACCTCTATTTGAGGTCTGATTATAAGACGACCCTGATTAGAAGACGAGGGGTATTTTTCAGAGCATTTGCTCTGAAAAAAAACCTTGTCTTATAATCGAGCAAATACGGTATACTATGTACAGTGATGCTGTGTCAGCCCATAGAAAACTAAAACATACATTTTGATAAAAAGTGTCACCTTTGTGAAACAGAAAATTAAACTGCACAGCTGACATTTTATTAGCATTCATTAGATGATGATTATATTTTATAATTTACATACATACTTTTGTCTGGTGTAAAATATATATATATAACATACCCAGACACACAAAAACACATACACTAACATATCAAGATACACACACACTAACATTCGGATACACACAAATAAACACACACATACCAACACACACATGCTAAAATATCTAAACGCATATCTGCTCTCACCAACATACCCTGACTTATACACACTTTAACACATACACTTAGATACACAGACACTAACCCACCCAGATACGTACACTAACATACCCAAACTGGGACACATGTAAGGGCCAGCTCTGATAACACGCACATCCAGACACACACTAATCCACCCAAATGATCACACTAACATACACACTAACACATACACACAAACACCCACTCGCAATCAGATATCCACTCATCCACGCATACACCCAGGCACTCATGCTAACATACCAAGACACACATACACCCAGACACCCGACACCCACAATAACATTCCGAGACACTCACACAAACACAAACACTAACCCACCCAGACGCTCGCACTAACCTACACATATACACACCAACATGTACACACAGATACTCACACTAACACACAATAACCCACTCAGATGATTACACTTACATACACACACTGACACATACACCCAGACACCCACACAGGCACTTAAACAAACACCCGCTGTTATACCCAGACACACACACACTAACGTACCCAGAGATACACATACACCCAAAAAGATACCCATACAGTATTGTGTGGAGACACAAATAAAAACACTAACATACCAAGACATACAAACACATTCAAACACTAACAAACCCAGACACATGTAAACATGCTTACATGCCCAGATACACACATACTAATATACACAGATACATTTTCATACACACACACTAACATAACCACACACAATTACATACCCACACACACTTATACTATTATTATTATTATCTTTTATTTATAAAGCGCCAACAATGTATGCAGCGCTTAATACAATACATATATTCAAGGGGTATGACAAGACGAGAATTGACAGACTAAGTACAACCGATACATTAGGTGTAGAGAGCCCTGCTCGGAAGATTACACATGCTAACATACTCATACACACATGCTCCCCAGATCCCCATGATGGGGACTGACTTAAAATCATTTTTCTAACTTGCTATTAATATACTACTCATATTGTTGACTCGTGGTAGAGAAAATTTAGTAATCCAGTCTTCATTAGTTTAAGGCATATCCTGACCTCTTTGTCTTGGGTGCCTTATTACAAAATCATTTTCTTGTATGCTCATGAGATACAGTTTGATTAAATGCATATTTACTCAGAAGCAAAACTATGCACAAAGGAGATAATATACTCAACAATTTAAACATCCTGAAGATGATTTAGTAGTATAACTACACATGGGCCAGAGGCTTGACTGTTACCATGACCTCATTATACATGCATTGTGTGCGCAAATTTAAGGTATTGTAATCTCTGAATTTAATTAGATCTCCAAGACTAATATAATTTATAAGTTCAAGACATGGACTACAATGTGAGCTGTTCTATTTTTCAATTAATTCCCATTTAACTCATAGCCATGTGTTTTTATCACCTGTAAAATGAGATAAAACGAAAGAATCTATTTTATATTCCCAGCAGTGCTGTGGAAGGAGTGTACTAAAAGTTTTGTTATCTTTAACGTATGAAGAAAAAAGACAGACAATAGTAGCTATTACAAAAGCAATTCCGTTTCGATCGCAAATAATATGTGTGTGTATACAATTTATGAGACAGGCAATATTATTGGGTCCCCTGTGGTCACATGATTGCCTTGGATGATGTTAAAAGCTATGAAGCTAGATACCAGATAGGAGGGACTGGGCATATGAGAAAATGTCTTGCTGGTTCAGAGGTATCCATTCTAGATGGGATTCTGAAAGTGGTGAGGCTTGGGACACATGGTCATGGTTACCTGCAAGTGAGAGGGGAACCTATAAAGGAATAGGCAAAGCTAAACACCACTCAGAGACCGAAAGGCCACCTGGACCACTCTAATTACAAACCACCAAGAGTATAGATCAATTATGACACTGCGAAGCTGTTATAGCTGCAAAAGGAGACCAACTTTCTGTTAATGTCTATGTATTTATAATGCAGTGTCATCAAAGCCCCTGTTGGTGGAAGGTCAGGTGTCCCAATACTTTTGTCCATATAATGTATAATAATGTGTTGAAGGTCTTTAAAGTTCCTCTTTACTTGGGCAGTGCAATTGCTTTATTGTCATCCTGTAGAAGGCTGTTAACAGTTCTCTATCAAACCATGGGCCATTTTCTAAGTACATCAATTCGGGACTAACTGGTGTACCCATGGTGAACTACAAACATGACATTCACAGGTTAACAGTTAACAGATATTTTTTATATTTAATTCTAGAGCAAATGTGCATATACATTTGTCTAGATATTGGCTTGTTAAATGTAGAGGATTGATAGGGCATACTTTCAGGGTTGCTTATGCCAATTGATTATTGTAGTGAGGGTTATAAATCATTACAATAAGTCAGCTACAAAATTATGCAAAGATTTTACAGAAACATTACACTGTGAGGAATATCATACTATATATTTAATAACTGGGATAGGTTCAGTATTTATTCTCCATTTGCTATTTTGTATATTTACTGTATATTTTACCATATTATACATATAAATATGGTGTGAGAATAATATGATAAGGCAAACGAAACTGAACCATTAATATAGGAATATTGGTAGATGCATAAATGGAAGCATGCAATATATATATATGTGACTGTGGGCACAGATATCATATACTCATTACAGGAAAGGATTATATATTACATATTGGAAGAAATATTGATGGCATGCAATTTTAAAAAACAATATTAAATATTATATTTAATATAAGGTCATGCATAACATTATTTATGCAAGTTTCATTCATGAATAATAATAAGACTGAAATATATGGGAAAGAATATGAAGCACCTTAAATGTCACAACAGTTGGGTTAATATATGGAAAGAGTCTTGTTCCTACAGAGAATGTTTCAGTTTTATAATTCCTCTGGGAACAGATTCTTTGTTCTAGTTAAAGGACACCTGCTATAAATAGGCCTTATTTTTATATTAAAATTCAACAATTTTGGCTCTAAAATCTCAAAAGAAAGAAGTGACACCTGTAAAACAGATTTCTTTGTTATTTTCTGCTTTACATCATAGGCACATATCCACAAATGTGTATGCATATAGAGGTGTAACTTAAACAGTGTTACACACTATTGGTGGACTCTCCACCCAGTCTAATACTGTATACTGACAAACCAAGCACACATTCGCTCTAACACCGTATACCGACGCCCCATACACATGCACTCTAACACCATGCACCTACACACTACGCTGTACACTGACACATAATGTACACAGTATAACTTGTACATTGTCACCCCCAAACACACTTATTATAACCCTGTATACTGACACACACACACACACTCATTTTGCTAAGGGATAGGCCTGGAAATGCTTCATGGCAGACATTTTCACAGTTGCTGCACTCAACGAAGAACTTTTTTTTTTATTTAAACAATACTAAATTGTCTCCCTGGGTTAAACAAATGCTAGAGTGAATCATTCTACTCCCTTTAGGCTGATAAGACTAAAAGTATACACTGTCAAAATATGCACAGAAACATGTACACTGCGCATACCGATGCCTGCCCATTCACACACATACACATGCACATTCACGCTTACCCTTACACACAAACACTGGCTCACACTTCCCCTTGTAGCCACACACTTACTTGCCCTGAGGCACACTTGTTGTAACATAGACACACTTTCAAGACACAAACACACTCTCTCTCCATTTTCTCCTTACCAAGCCCTGGAAGCAACCACCCATCCACCTTGCCCGATCTCCCCTGTCAGGATACTATGCATGTATCATGCTGCATAGGTAAATGGTGTGTGTGCTCCCAACAGTTTTTCCCTTACATAAGGGATTGAATCCAGAGGAATCTTATTGTGCTGGGTGCTGCCAGCTGCAAATGGGAGAACATCTTTACAAAGACACTATGCTACACATAGGGAATTGACTTATTTTCAGGATCACCGGCTTGTGAATTATCCTTAAATTTGAAAAATCATACTAATCTATTCTAAAATGTGTTAATTAAGTCAGCTACAAACTAAATTGACTTGTGCCTCCACAAATCCTCAGAGAAGCTTTGTTTCAGATGCACTGTTGATGTTCATTTTCACAATAAAGAAAAAAGGTGAAAAGAATAATTGCAGAAAAAGTTCTATGAGGGAAAGAGAATAGTATTAATTACATTTGTGTGGAGAGGACTGGAATAGTTATCACAAAGGCAGCTTATCAAAATGGCATAAAATAAAAGAGAAATACGTTTAATTGTTTTACCTTACAAAACTCCAGTATAATGTGTATTTGTGGTCCAGTGAAGACCATCAATCGCTACCCACCCTATCTGTTGACAATACTTTCTATGCCAGGAACTGCTGCTAAGCTAAAGTGACTCAAGTTATGGATGGCACATAACAAGCGTTGGCAGCGCCAATTTATCTTGGTCAATTAGAAGAACTGTAATTTATATAAAATGACTGCTATATAAAGCATTGCGTGGCAGAGTGACTAAATGCAGCATTTATCAATCTTTGTGCACTATTTCTGTTTTATAAATACACTCATGTCATTTGTAATAACAAAAGCTTTATAACATTCAATTTCTTGTTTACTTCTCAGTCTTTTATGGCAGTCCTTCTTTGCTTCTTTCTCATAAAGCATAGTCCCTGAAGCCCTTACCAAACAGTAAAAGCTGTACAACTACTTATGAATTAGAGCAGTGGATAGAGCCATACTGGTAACGTCCGTTTTAATATAATTTGTGTTAGAAGTTGAAAAAATACTGGTTTTATGTGTTTAATGTTACTTACATGTACTCACTGTATGATGAACATTCCATGAATGATCCCTTAACTTTAGATGGATAGCAGTTAATCTATATTGGCCAGTACTTGTTACACTTCTAAAATGTCTCCTTTTTATTCTAAATTTTATATTATTAATACGCTTAACAAAAGCATTATCAGCATGCTGAAACACAGTTATATTCATTGTAAATTAATATTTGGATTTAATTCCAAATAACAAAAAACACTGAGCAACAATGACCACTCATATAACTCTATTTTGTCTCTGTTTTCAAAAGACAGTAGGGAGAATAGATTAAGAGCTGTTCACAAATGTCAAGCTCATACCTAACATTTTTAAACAATTTTACAGTCAAATTGTATTTGTTTCCCATTAATATCAATTTAAAGCCTGCTCATGGGAAAAGTCATTCAGCTGTAGGCAAGAAACGGTAATGCTGTATGCAGAAACTGCAATCAGCAACAGACCATTAATTTTACTGTTCAATTAACTTTTTATCTACCTACTGGATCATTGGGTGTTTATTTTGCTTACGGTTTTATTTCTGTCCTAGATAGTGAAAGGGTTCTTGTTTTCTTTCTAGGTGTAATTATGGTGTTGTACGCTCTCTATGCCATAATATTACATTTCTTATGTTTAAAAAGTGATTGCGGATTATGGTCTTATTATTATATCAACTAATGATATATTCATTTGTGTTTGACAATTCCATCTGTTGCTTGTGAAATAAGACCTCAAATGAAACACTTTGCACCAAGAATTGCTTTCTATATAGAAGCCCTGATGCAAACCTTTTAACCAACTCAAGATCAATTGAATTTTGCATCTGTATACCAAACCTCATTGCCCATAGGTTACCATAATCATGAATCTCACACTGATACTTTGGTAAGCATTTACTTTGATGCTTATTCTATAATTCAACATTCATGAAACATTCCATATACTGACAAAATGTATTAAAATGTACCAAAAGCAACATAATGCAGCTAGCCGAAAAGTTTCAAGAAAAGTTATTTTCGTTTTTTTTTTTTTTTAAGCAAATTTAACAGTGGATTTTGTATTTTTATATATATAAATGCTAACTATAGAAAATTCATCTCTGACTGCATTAACCTTGTTAATCTGGTTCTAAAGCCTTTTGCAGTTTTATTGGAAAGCAGAGATTAGCAGCACATAATCCTTGCAGGTTTATCGGACATATGAGCACACAAGGGAAACTACGCTGATAGTTGTAAATGTCATAGGTGTAAATGTTGATACCATTCATTAAAATATTTGCCTGGAAATGCAATCTTCTACAATATATTGGTAAGAATCTAATTTGAACACAACTCTGAATATACTGCTGAATCACAGATACATATTTTATTTCATATCTCTTAAAAATAACATTTTACAATGTTCCAAGGAAATAGAAGTTACAGGTCTGTAGAGAGTTATATTGCTGTACAATTTACATTGGTTTTTTTAATCCCCAAACAATGATGTTTGTTTTCATATCCTTTCCAAAACCATTCTCACTGTTTTCTCACCATTTGCTCCTTCAATGTTTCTACTTTGACCATTCACTGTTCCAAAAGAGCCTCACTTCATTTTTCAAAAACACAATAAAACAAGTACAATAATTTAAAATGTTAAATGTCTATGTAAAAAGTTAACAATCACGTATATATAAAATTAAATGGATGTTATTATAAAGTAAATATAAAATATATCAGCAATTAAACATCGCTGGATACATTTATTGGTGGGGGTATAGTATACAGACCAAAAGTCCATTGCCCGGATTCTGTATACTGGTGGTCCGGCAATAAAAAAAATCTGCAATGGCACAAAGGGTACTGGATCCCCCATCCAGCAGGATCCTTAAATTACTCAAGGTCAATGATCGCCTCCTAAGCGTCAATGGTGTCACTGAAATGCCTTGATATTGAGGTATTCAGCTACACCTAAAACCCTAGGAGAGATTTTGCCTATTGTAAGATGGCGGTACCCTTTAAAAAAATGAACAAGTTTTCAAGAGGGTCTCTCCAGACCCTCATGAGAACTCTGGGCTCCTCCTGCAGGTTAAATACAGGCACTGCAGTCAACCATGCAATTTAATGGAGCCCAGCTTTCTAATCACAACGTGATTAGTAAAAAAAATAAGATAGTTAAAAAATAAAATAAATAAAAATGTGGTAACATTTAACAATATGTTAATGTATATATTAACCATCTACCTGTACATAGAGGGGAAATGTGCCACATAAATCTTTTTACAGAAGACCCCTAAAAACTTAGAACAGCCCTTGTGACCATATTCCTTGCTTTAGTACTTTATACCTTTTCACTTACTTACCAATATGCTAGTATGGGTGCTCACCAATAAACCCATCTTAAAAGCAAACCATATACAGTTCGATTTTTATGTGATAAGATTTAAGGGAGCCATGAAAAGATATTAAATCAGGAAAAATAATTGGTATTTCCTTTTTGTTCAAGAGGTTATGTACATGACTTTTGCAGTTACATAACTCTTTATCAGGAACATGGCAAATAAAAGAAATGGAGAAGTAAAATGATGTTTGAAATCTGGTTTTAATTCAGATTTAAGGTAAGATGTTCATGAAAAGACTTGGATAATATAATAGCATTGTAGATTTACGGTGAAGGATAAAAGTACACATGACATGCTGGTTTGTTAAGGATCGTATGTTGGTAAGAATACAGAATATCTACCGTACATCTTTATCTTGTGAAAGACCTTCAGAAAAAAAAATTTGCAGTCCATCTTTAAATGGGCAATATCCTTGCAATAAAAGCACAGATAAAAATGTTTATGTGTTGTGATGCTTAGACCCAAATCTGATGCATATTTCTTCAACATTCAAGAATACTTATATACATATATCTCTCACATTGCCATAATTCAATGAATTGACAAGTACCAAAAACCTTTGGCCGCAAAACTAGAAGCAGCAAAATTAAGGTAAAAATAATCAAAATCATACTATAATATAAATGTATACATTTTTTTTTGTATACATTGTATACATTGTACAGCCAATACACTGTTTTTTGCAGCATGCTTACACCTGTTTGGTAGGCCTCGTATTACGCATTTGTATTATTTGAGCCTGTGACTAGCTTAGCGCACCAACATTTTTTCTTTTCCCTATAATATAAATGGTGTATTTTAGGCATTCTGGAACATAAGTGTTAAATGATGTTAACTGCTTTTTTTTTAACCCTGCCCTGTCACTGGGTGATATGTAACATTGCTGCACAAATAGTATCTTTGCAAAAGCCAGATATAATATCCATGATGTGTTCATAGTAAAAAAAAAAATATTACAGATGGAACATAGAAAGAACATTAAAACCTTAGATCTAAAATCTAGATCTAAAATCTAAAACGAATAGCCTGTTTAAACACATATGAATGCTTTTAGTGCTAAGCTTCTGAAGCTATTTTTTTTTCTCTATAAAGTAACTACTACTATTTTAATGGGGCTGAAATGTGAGAAAACTAAAAGTATCAACATTTAAGTTGGCCTGCCCTAATGTCTTTTGTAATACCCATTGCCATTCAACATCTCCAACAATAATTACTAACAAAATGAATATGCAACAGCCATCCACCACTCAACAGAGAACATGGCATAAAAGCTAATGATGCATTAGTTTCCGAAGAGCAAAATAATTTTGGAGGATAAGAGAATTAGGAAAGGCTATGCTTTATGTTGTATTCCCTTATGATATCATCATCTGTACCATAAATTTTAGTTCAGAGGAAATTAAACCTTAAGGATCTCAATGCTTGTAATTAGAACGCTTTAACGGTGCCTTACAGGGAAATTAAACTTAATTTCAACAGTGGGTGAGCTGGATATTGTAACATTTTAATCAACTTTATTTGATTCCAGATATTCATATCGGTTTAAATGGGGTTAGGACTGGTATCTCTCAGGGAAACCAGATGGAGACAATTTTTTATAATTACTCTACATAGTCATAAAAATACAGTTAATGTTTCCATAAATTACTAATAATTTAGATGCATAGATAAGTAATCACTTACACCTAAACTCAAAAGTGCTTGTATGAAAAGCTCCAAGGTAACTTCTGTAAGAAGAAAAAAAAAGCATTGCTTTTTGCTTTTATAAACTCAAAAAATTTGTTCTTAAGTTCTTCACCTAGATTGATTATTTTGCACCAATAACACAGTATGTTGTTTCCTATTGCAAAATATCTGGTTAACGAAAACAAAAATCAAAGAGAAGGTGCTATGGGATCAAAGTAAGTGTATTCCAGCAAACCAGGCAAATGCCCAGTGGGCCTGCGGCCAACATCACTGATCTCATCATGGTAGATCTGGACTTCCAGTGCTGGATGCTGGATACACGGAGCCAGCATGGCATAGCATGTGGACACGTGTATCCATTCAACAGCGTCATGTCTGTCATTTAACCCCTTAAGGACAATGGGCGGTCCCTAAACCCATTGAAAACAATGCATTTTGAGCCTGTACATGTACGGGCTTTGTCATTAAGGGGTTAAAGACCTTAAAATTCCAGGTATGCTTTTCATCCCGAGTCTGGGCCTGCGTACTTACTGATCAGCTTGACAGACAATAACAAATTATTACACAAGGTAAGGAGGCCTTGTCTTACAGAGTGAAACAGGATGTGCCATATAAATCCATACGGTATGATCTTTGCCACACGCATGGTAACCTCATTTTGGGACGATGAAGAGCTCCTGAATAAAATCAGTTATGTTGGGGCACCTGAATGGGGCTTCAGTTGAATGTGTTGTCAGAGCTAGCCACCAACATTAGCGTCACGCACAGGCGTTTCAATGAAAAGCATTTTCAGAGGCTTGTCGTGCAAGCAAAATACAGAATACAAGGAAAACATGTTTATAGAAAACATGAACAGGTATATTACAGGCAGAACTGATCATGTGTTCTGGTCAGGGATTGATAGTGAAAGCAGTAAAATAATCTGACCATACTGTTGATAATGTTATAAAAGTCATTTTGAAGTCATTATCTTATTTTTTCTATAATTTAACAATAAACGGAGTAATTATCAAATACGAAATCATTCTAATTGGAAATATGACATCCTAAAAAGCATATACATGTGTGTGCATAAAGTATGTGGTAAAAAATGTGTACTGGGATTGACAGGGAAATTAACTACGTGGCTAGGAATGCAAATCAGATTAAATGTAAAATACCAGGAATTCTATTATAAATGAGCAGTATTGTAACTTTAAATAAATGAATGCAACATAGATCAATTTTTCCATGCAATGTGTCTAAGTAAAAAATATGTAGGTTACACAAGCTGTAAGCCCTCCGTAGATTTTCTTTTAACCATCAAAATATGTGCTAAATGAATATGCAGAATGGAAGATTTCTCATTATTTTATGTGCATTCTGTGACTTGTCTGTGTGACACAAATTGATTCCCAAGCTGTTATGCTGAAGGGGAAAAAAAACTATTACCGTTGTACTGCAAAGCACTGTAAAATGCAAAATGTCACAATATACATTAATGCTGGCCCAAGTCAACCAAAAACATTACTCCCTTGTCTAAAGAGCCAAAGGAAATATAATTACATTTAGCTGCAATTTGTTTCTTGCAAAAATGCTTGCTTAGAGTATTTCTACTTAATATGTTTGATTGAATATACTGCTGACGATGAACATGCTTCAGGTCCAGTAAACACACAATATATATATATATATACCTTAATAGAAAGGACAACAGGATATGAAGTGGACATTGCCAGACCTCAACTGGCCATCTGGTAAACCTGGTCGCCGCTGGCCATAAAGTGCCAGGGCTGCCCCGTTATACCCTTTCTGTCCTTGGACTTCGTACAAGTAACTGTTGACCTATCCAAATGCCACGCCTTTTCGAGGGTTTTGTATAGATTTCTGTTTTTATGCTGTTTTGTTTTGGTTACACATATAACCAGATCAATTCCATTTCAGAGCTTCTTATTTGGCCAAAATACACCCCATACTTATTTACTGATTTAGATCTAAAGTAAGTGCTGGAAATATGTTCTTTTTCAGTTGAGTTGAGTATTCATACAGAGATTTTCAATGTTCAGTCCGTTGACTAAATCATTAGAACTTGAGTGTAAATTACTGCAACCAACTTGCAAGTGAGTTTCCCCAAAGTATTTTGTGTTTTCCTTGTCAAAGGATTGAAGTTGACTTTAGTTGCTGGCATGGACCAGATTGATTTGGTATATTTTTAATGAACTTTCCGAAGAGTTTCTTCAGAATACCCCCAAATGCATTCGCCTCTTTCCCTGCACCCCGGCTCCTAGGCTCCTGTGTGTCTTTTCTGGTTAGCTGTGTATTTGATGTTTTTTATTTATTGTATTTAACTTCCATGACAAATTGTGGGGTATCTTATATTATAGACTATTTTAAGCACTGATGCAATTTGGTATAATGACTGTTTAATTAACCATACCCAAATTTGCTCTCCTGTCTGTATATCCGTTGATCCTTTCATGGCGAATGAAGACTGTTAATTAAAACTCTTAATTATTGGTTGATTAAATAGTTTAAATCCTTTCAATCACTTGACAATAAAGTGGATAAGACAATAAATGTTGCATTTGAAAGTATTTTTCTTGTATGAGAGTATCCTGACATAGTGGTAGGTTTTGATGATCAGACTTATTGCTGAATTTCTGATTTCCAAAATTAAGCTTGAAAAACATACGGATAATAGTTTTTCTCTTTTTTTCCACAGTGGATAAATGGGGGCAATGACGTAACTTTTTAGGTCTCTAATCCCACATTAATACTTGACATCAATGACTATGACATGACTATGACATCAATCCTAGTTAAGGTTTTGCAGAATGAGGTTCGCATTTCTTTTTATTCTTGGGTAATGGCTGGGATAGTAGGAGTACTAGGAGTATTTGACAAATAATTACAATACAGGAAACATCGAGAAGCTATATAGGAAACAAACTGAGAAGTTACAAGTATTAGCTTGAAAAATAAATTGGTTCATAGTGGTCTTCGGATCAATTTTAGTCTAGCGATGAACTTGTTTGATGAAGAGTTTCAATCTAAATAGAACACGCTGGTTGCAGATTGTTCTTTTAAGCTATTGGAACTAATTTGTGACCCTGAATTAAAAAGGATTGGATCAGATAAATAAGGGTATTGAAATGGAATTAAAGTAAATTCTATGATTTAAATCTGATTTAAAGTTTGTGGAATTAAAAGGCACATTTAAAAGGGAACTTGACCAAACTTGTTATTACTAATATCAGATACCATTTTTTTTAATGTTTTCAAAAATTCTATTCTGTTCAAAATAATTTTTGCATAATATAATGTGTTCAGACAGTTGCATATAAACAATTTGTGTGTGTTTTAGTTGTAACCTTAGCACAATCTACTAGACAAACATCTTGACTACCTTATCATCCTGCCTTATAGTACAATATGGCTAGTCTTAATTCCCAAGCCAGACACCATGACTAATAAAAGTAATAATGGAGGAACCAACATCACTAGCATTGACATAAAGAATATGTCCGCCCTACCACTCAACAAAATTGTGATTTGAGCCGCTCTTCAGTAAGATTATCAGGGCCCAGAACCTATAAAAGAAGTCTAAGAAACATGAATTGAATCCAGGGAATAATCTCTGGAATGGTTACAAAAAGAGATCAGAATACATCCCTTCAGATCAAGGATTTAGTCAACCTGCTATGAGACCTGGTACCCTAGTAGTTTCACTCCAACAGTTTTGATGTGTCTACTGATGTGTTTTGTGGAGTTAGTCCCCAGAAAAAAATAGAAGAAATGAATCCCAATACAGTCAGGGCTGATTATGTTCCTTCAACTGCCCTGCTTGCCAGTGTCAACATTGTATCGCTATATAGTAATATTCATCAAGAGAGAGGGTATCATCCTTTTTTTAAAAAAAGTCTGAACTTCATAACCATGTTCTTGAAGTGTTGCCATTGATCTTGACTCATAAATTATTTTTTCTAATAGTCAGTAGTAGTTTACAAATGAAGGAAGCAATTGGGGTTTGTTGTGCTCTAAGCTACGTCAAACTATATTCTGGATGATGGAAGCAGTTTTTGCTATTTAATTCTGATATTATTGCACTCGCTTTATAATCATTTGATGTTGCTACATTAACAACACTGATATGCTCAAGGACCTGTGAGGCATGAGGAGTTTGTCGCATTAGTGAATCATAACAATGTTGGTCTTAAATTGACATAAGTGGGATATGAGTTTGAACTAGAGTTCTTTGACCTCAAAGTGTGCAAAGACTATAATGGCCGTATCTCTATAACATTACTTTGAGAAAGGAAAGCAACTTAATAACAGTAAGAGCTGGGGTCGTTAGTCATGTGCCTAGTGTGACTAATGTTTCGTCTGCATCCATGTAGCCTTTTAAGCTGACATATTTTGCCCTGTAGGAGTTAAGATTGACAAAACGAATCCACTATCTTTAGTCCTCTTTTGTAAAGGCAAAAAATATAGTTATAACTGTAAATGCATCTTTATTGGGAAACATGAGAGGGGAAAAATTTACAAACACTGCATTTTTTCTGGAACTAAAAAAACACTTTAGCCAACTGATTAGTAGTTTATCTCAGGAACTCAAGAGTTGATGACATTTTACTATGAAGTTAAAGTGAAACTGAATTCTTCTGCGAGACCAGCTATCTCAGGATGCATCTATTTCTTTGGGTTTATTAGCTAATGATCCATATCGTGCCTGCATGTTATCCCTGCACACGTTCTGACAAGTATTACTGAGCCACAGTTTTCACCAACATACCATTTATTTATGTTTATGTATTTTATATATGTGTTCAAAATTGAGATTCCTCTGTGAGCTGGGGGGAGGGGCTCCCAAAAAGCCTACAACCTATCCTCTTAACTACTACAAGGTACATTATGTCAGAAACCATATGTGCCTCCATCTTCAAGTTCTCCAAGACACTGACTTATCCATATAACCATCGCTACAATTAAATGATTCTTGTCCAAGGAGTCCCTCGCCTACTGTCGCATTCCCCTCAACCTCCCGTAGGGAGCAGGGCCTTCTTTTCCACCTACACCAGTACGATGTAACACGTGTTATTGTTAATTATATATCAATGTTATTGGTGATTTTCTCCCTCCCCCGATTGTATTAGTGCTACAGAATCTGCTGGAGCTGTTTAAATGACTTTGAGAAAGTTGGGGAGATGAAAAGAGAGGAGCTATGGTAAAAGAAGCATTACATTTATCTTGCAACAGAGACACGTTATAAATTAACACTTTTAAAACTGTGAAAAATATTTTATAAATCAATTTTAAACATTTGCGAAATAATCAGCTTTGGATTTCACACAAAAGAAAACACCATGTATTGACTGGTGTTAAATATGAAAAGAATACATTTCTTTAATTTTTAAATGTATAAGAAGTTTTATAGATATCCATACCACACTACACAAAAGTTACATATTAGTAAAGTTTTCATTCATGTCCCAGTATTCCTTTAACATTATGAGCTCCAAAGAGAATGCCTGTACCATGTTTAAATATATAATTCAGAATTTCCCCGTTATTGAATTTGCAATCCAATTCCTGTCTGCAAATCCAGAGAAATCCAGAAAAAGCAGTTAATAAGGTCTATAAAATGCGTTGTCTTCTATGAACACCTAACTTAAGCAACTCACCTCAAATGTGTAAATTAGTAAAGAATCATTGCAAAACCCTTACCTCCCTGACAAGCTGGCAAGCATATGCATGATTACACTTCTGAAATTAATTTATTCCACCCCTTGGTGGAACCAGACCTTGCAATTTAAGGAAGAAAAATAAGGTAGGAGATTTAGAAATGGAAAACATTATGCAGGACTTGAATATCTGGTTTTCTTTGCCCTATTCTTAAGTTGCTGAATGATGTTAAAGGCTCTACGTGCCTTTTTAAGTATACAACCAAGAAAACGTAAGACTATTGTGGGGCATGAAACTAATTAATATGCTAGTGTTGTTACCTTTTGCCAAATCTAAGTTTCCATAAGATAAAATAGGCCTTTTGTTTTAACAGGGAAAAGAAAAAGTGTCGGTGCGCTAAGCTAGTCTCAGGCTCAAATAATACAAATGTATAATACGAGGCCTACCAAACAGGTGTAAGCATGCAGCAAGAAACAGTGTATTGGCTGTACAATGTATACAAAAAACAAAAACTGTCTGCGCTTCTCACCCTAATAAAGTTGGCAACAAATATATAAACATAATATAAATGAGAGGTTTTGGTTATATGAATTGGCCTTTTGTTTTAAACCAACAATTAGTTTATTAATTCAATTTAGTTATGTTACAGAATATGAATATGACCGTTCACAGCGCTCTGCTACTTAAACAAAGCATTAATTGCACTCTCCATTACGCTTAGTGGATCTGTCTTGGAAAGGACATTTAACTATACTGGGAATGATGTTTAGATCTTAGCAAAGTGTTAACTTTAGCAGAGTAGGTGAAATAGTACCTGTCAGTGACGTCAGTGGCAAATGTTCCCCAAATACAACGTTTCTGACCCTTCCTCCCTTCTTCTCAGTGCACCTTCTACCTCTTCCACAAGTTGCTGGCAAGTATCAACAGCAAAACCACAAACAGATCTCTTAAGCAATTTCTTTTTTCATATGTCACCCCAGTTTGTCGAGGAATATTGATAAAAGCTATTGGACCGTGTCACATAAACATAAATATGATATACTCTCTAAAATCCCATGCAGCTGACATGTAATTAGTTTTTCTCATTGGCCTGTATTATCATCTTTATTGCTTGGGATAAATGAATATCTTTGAAGAAACTAAAGTATAAATTAATCAAAAAAGTGGTGTCAGAAGACCACTATCTGGAAGAGTGGTTTTCTGTAACAGTAACGCTAATACAATGAGTGTCAACATCTTATTTATATACATGGAACAAGGCCCAGCCTATTAATTGAGCTAGGGAGAGAAAACGCATACGGCTAAAAACATCTGCTGCCAGGTAACATTGGCAGTGTTTAGACACAATCACACAAAGTGACAGCTCATAAATATCATGAAATGATTAAAATGTTGAAATAGACACATTTGGGTAGTTATGAAACCAAACTAATTATACATTGGGTAAGGTTATACAAAAAAAACCCTTAATCTGAATTGATTTACATGAAATTAAAGAATCCACAGAGTTAGAACAGCATGTTTGAAAAGTTGGGATGTTTGAGTAATTGACCAAGCATCCCTAAACAAATTTGCTCCTAATCTGCTTTAGTCTTACCTGCTAAGGTAGCACCCTAGCTTTTGTTGACTGCAATAGGGGCTGACACTGCTGTGAGAACAACCAGGCAAGTGCCTTGGGACATTGGCCAACAGAACTATTGTTTCTCCAGCCAAGAAATAGGCAAGTTGGCCAAGGTCACAGCACTAAGCACAGGCTAAGTCGGAGTCCAGGCCTAACTTGGAGTCCAGGCCTAACTTATCGAGCCACGCATTATCAGAGCTGGTACCACACCCTGCATAAATAATGGTTGTACATTAACTGGTTTGGCTACAATGCCCTCTCTTTCCTAGCAACACAAAAACAGCCTCTCGAGCTCTTTTTGAGCTCATGCCAGCTCTCCCAGATGTAATTAATTTTCTGGACAAATTACATAAAAGGTTAGCGGAAGGGTAGAGCTGTTATAAGCAGGGTTTCCAAAATATTGCAAGGATTATTATTTCTAAACTGGAAATTATGCAAAAAGTTTATTAGAGAAAGTAACTAAAGTTCAGCTTCAATGAAATTTAGCTTATATTAAAACACTTGATCATTACTTTAGCAGGCACATACTGGTTTTGTTTTGCTAGGAAACATTGCTTTCAAATATTAGAGATCATCTTCAGTAGCTAGTTTTTATATGAATAAATGTACAATATATATATATATATATATATATATATATATAGACACAGAGTTTCAAATACTATATTATAGCATTTTTCTGTGTAAATACTTAATACTTGATTAATTTCTTAGACATTTTTCATGATTTATACATAAAACTTAAAATGCTATAACCATTCTTTACACAAACAAATACACACTAGATAAAACAATTGCTTACATGTAGCATGTATACAATTTAGTATATTCAATGCTTTAAGCAACTGAAAAATATGCAAAATAAAAATGACCAGAAACATATTTTGCAATTGCTTCCAAACCCTTCTACAACAGAAACATAATGAGAAGGCTAACCCAATATTCAATAATGAAATCCCTTCAGTGTCAAGCAACACTGTATTACTTTAATAACAGAAATGTATCAACCAAACCAAAAAATCTATATTTGCTGAGTACAGAAACATTATGCAATGTTGGCATATTGTCTATGTAGATTAAAAGATATATATGACATTTGAACATGTTATACTCTAAATAAAAAACAGCATGCATTTTGATGATTTTTAATATTAATTTACACTATGAAAAAGTACATACAGAGCCCTTGAAACAAGAATATACAATGTTTACATCATTTTTATGAATGAAGCCCCTGCCTGCACATTTTAAAGGATATAGTTCTATGCCTCAACTAACCTTTTGAGTGTCAGGATGAGGTATAGTGACTATATTTTAGCTCTTTTCCTTAACTAAACTATATATTATAGGGCAGCCTTAAAATGATCGCAGCACAGAAGGAAATTGTTTCCTTTATTAACCATTCAAGGGATGTAAAACACCATATTTCAGACACTGAAAGAGCTAATAAGTACATTTAATGTTGGAAAACAAATGGCTATTAATTCTATTGTGACAATGGGATCTCTTGATACATGTCAAGGGTTAACCTTATCAGACTTCACCATTCTAATTTAAAGTGAGCTGTATGGGGTCCCATATTTATCTAGTATCTATGCTAATTGATACATGGTGAATACAGTGTGTGGACATTACAGATCTCTATATACATACAGATATTTTCGATGAGAGCTAGATAGAAATAGATGATAGATGCTAGAGTTTTTTTCTCATGTCTGAGATAAAGCATATTAATAACATGATTGAACAGATCTGTTGGCAATGAGAGAATTCCCTAAACCCATCTCTGCTAGCAGCCTGCATTATATCTTGCTGACAAGTATTTTTCTACATTGTTACAAAGGCATGCTGAGATTAGATCCAACGCACATCCACTTCTACAGAGCTGCTCTATGGCTCCCTCTTTCTTCACTGATTTCCACAACGCAAGAAGCTATTTTTTTTTGCAAGCCATTGACTGCACTGAGAAAAATGTAAGAAACCTAACTTTCCTCCAGCACTTGGTGGGGTCAGGTAGGCAATTCACGTGTGTGTGTAAGCAAGACCCTAACAGGGACCTAAATAAACCTGTCTGCTTCCCCCACCCGCCTCAAGAGCATTTCATACTTCTAACTCGTACCCATCACTTGTTCTTTCATCTATTTTTGACCTCCTTAAATCTAACTTGCTTGTATATTGTTACATTTACCAATGAAACGATATAGATTTATATAAAAGCACCAATAATATTAAAATCAACAATTACAACAAAATGTAAACATGTCCATGCTTGTGAATGGGTATGTATGCATGTACTGTATACGTGTGTGTGTGTGTGTGTTAAGATCATTGTGGAGATCTTTAACTTGGGAAGGGTGTGTAACCATCTCCTGCTGATAAATACATATAGCATCTCCATTAACCACGCCTTATGTGTATTTATTTCGGAAGGTGCCTGGTGGGAGCAGGTATATGGAACCCATAAATGCTACGAGGGAATGCAATGTTACCCTGTGTTATACCTAAATTACACCCACACTTTGGTTATTTTGCGTGTCATGCAGCAGCCCCGAACGCTATTATCATAACAAGCGCTATTAGATCACTTGATCGGTGTAAGATCCCTGCTTTTTCTTCTGACACATGCAAATACCATTAGATAAATAGGCAGCAGTGACTATAATCGCGAGTTAATAGCAAAAAGAAAATGTATATTTATATATACATACATATTTATATATACATATTTATTTACATCAAAAAGAAGATAGACAAGAAAGAACAAGAACACGAGGAAAAAAGTGATGAAAAGACACAACTCACCTTAACAGGGGGTGTTGGATGGGGTCAGAGAGAAGGAAGGGTTGGTGTTGATTTTTTTATATAGAAATCAGAGTGAGATTATTAAAACACACAAGACACAGGGGGTCGAAAGCAGGAAGGAAAGATTATAAAGATGAAGGAAGTGGGTATCAGTATACTTAAGGTGGGGGGTAGGGAAGCAGAATCAAGTCTGTCAGTAAGAATAATCCCAATTCAAAGTGGCGAATATATAGGTAGATGCGATGCAGAAGGGAATAGTTTGACTGCGGTCGGATCAGCACGTTGCTCTCCCCCTTTCCTCTAGTAGATATGTGCAGATGATAGATGAAAGGCTACAGTATGCTCTGCTGTTACAATGAGAAGTAATTGATATGTATAGATCCCAGACAGCTGCTCTTGGTGATAATGCTGATCCTCTCAGGCTGTGTTTTCGGGCTGGTTATGATCCCAGTGCTGGAGCTCAGTGTGATCATTCCTGGAGCTGGGATTCTCCTTCCTAATGCCTCGGTCTCCTTACTGTATCTGTGTCTCTGCCCCTGTACCGTTCCCTGCTTGCAGAGCTCTCCGGGTCCCCCTTGTGCATTGAAGCTGCAGCTCAGCGCACGCCGACACGTAAAGCACAAGAAATAGGAGGCACAGGCAGAAGGCAGGGGCTGCAACCTCCACGCCCTCCCATCATTATTGGCACTGAACAGCACTAGGATGGGATCAGCGCTTAACCCTTTAAGCTGAAAAAGTATTAAAGGGGATATTATCAACTACATAAACACTATTTTCTTACAAAGGGGAGCCAAAAACTCTCAGGTCCTCGACTTCATCCTATGGTAGAACAATACAAGTCCCATCTTCCTCTATTTTCCATGCTTTTATTTTAAGACATATATTCCACAAGGAGAGGCATCATATTAAAAGATGTGCAGATCAATACATGTTAGTGATTACAAGGTGTCCTATTTGTTGATTAGTATTTTCAGCTGGGAATTATATGTTAACACATGACATTGTCCTAAAATATTATACCCCCCCCCCTCCAAGTGTCCATCAGGTAGAATAGTCTCTCTTTGAGATGCAAATGCCTCTATCCTATTGTTGCTTTTAATGATGTGCTTTGATTTTGTAGTTTTCATAGCATAATGTATAGAACAAGGGAAGGAAGCCACAGGACCACACTCTGGAGGGGGAAGGGAAATCTAAAGATGGGTTCTGCTTAGTTATTCCTCAGCTGGGCTTTCATGCCAGCTTGCCTCAGCATTATTATAGATACACTTAATAAGCTATGGTAATTTAATTGTGTTTGCAATATTAAGGAGTGTAATGGCTGGCTGTGTTCCTTGCTATTAATATATTGATTTAAAGGGATACTCCAGCCATCATACTGACTTTAATGTATATAAGAGCTCAGCTTCCCTTTATATTTTCATTTAGAAATGATTTAGAAATGATTTAGAATGATTGCACAGAAGCAATCTGCAGAATCCCCCCCCCATGCATTCCCCCATCTTCCCCCAACCCCACAGCTTCTAGGCTTGCAGGAGATATGTTTGGCTGACTTGATTTAAATGGGAGCACTTTTCTGCCACTGATTGGCTGCTTTAAGTATCCAATCAGTGGCACAAAAATGGGACTACAGAGTGTGCTTTGCGCTTTAGCTCAGGAGCAGCAGTCTTACCTAAAGGTAAGTTATTTTTTTTTTACCAGGTTTAAGGATGCATATTTAATTACTTACAAAGCACATTATTATCAATTCCTTCTTGATAGAGCTACATGGGACACTTTAAGTGCAAGCTTTCAAGAACTAGCTTTGGTGCCCTAGATGGCATTTAATGTTTGGATAGGAGACACATTCATGGGGTGTCCCTTTTAGTGTAAGCTGGCTATAAGTAGTGAGAAGGGGCAGAGGTAGTGAGAAGGGGCAGAGGTGGTGGGGTAGTGAGAAGGGGGCGCCAGAGGAGTAGTCCGGACAGGGCGTCAGAACACTTAAGGTTGGCTCTGTGTGTGGTTATGTAAACCCTATGGTGCCGGGATATTTAGCTCCAACCAGCCTTCGCACCATGCACAGCAAAACATTCACTTAGAGGAGATGGGCAGGTACTGGACAGAAGATGATGGGGAAGTGGAGGAGAGGAGATGGTTTGGAAGTGAGGCATATTTGTTTTAGCTAAATCTATGTTAGGAGGAGGTGACCAGTCACAAAGTCCTTATACCTAATTCATGTTTGTGTGGTATTTTTTAAGGTATGATTTAACGACTTTATTCAGTGTTTAATTTGAAAATATTTTAGTTGACTAAAAGTTGACGGTGTGATTTGGTTCAAAATTTGAGATAGTCCTACTAGAAGCTTGTAGACATAACTACCTGTGCCACTGTGAATCTCATAACAAATGGTCACATGACACGCAACAGAAGCTGGGCAAGAAACATTGTATGATTGATGGAAGACTTAACTTTTCCTACAAAAACGTTGTGGATAAAACATCAGAAATAAATAATATTCTGACCAGAAGTCTTTGTTACAGCTGGGCATGGAGAAGAAACGAGGGAATGTAACTGATTAGATAATGCAAGTCATGACATTTAGGCAAAGGTCTCAGCTTCCATGAAACTATATACCGTATTTGCTCGATTATAAGACGAGGTTTTTTTCAGAGCAAATGCTCTGAGAAATAGCCCTCGTCTTAAAATCGGGGTCATCTTATAATCAGACCTCAAATAGGTCTGTATATACCGCCCATCCACTACTGTACCGACCTTTCTGTCACATGAAAAAAAACACGCATGAGCTAGATACTTTCATTGAACAACTTTAGTAATATTAAACCTGTGAAGGTGACCCTTCCCCTTTAATGCAAGCAGTTTTTGCTCCATCCACCTAAACAGCATTGCATAATATATTCTGTCTGTATTGTTTTGTCTTGCTTCCCAGACTTGGAAATGCTCAGCAGGTGTTAAACACACAGAAACAGTGTGAATAATGGAGGTGATCATTCTAAATCATATAGTGTTACAGAAATGACACAGTGCATATAAACAGTGGTCAACTGGAAATATAATTTTGGCTCCCCCAAGGTGTTATAAAAATAAAATATGAAAGTTACCTACATATGAATCTGCGAGAGCAATTTACAAGGAAAACGAGGGCCTGATGCAAGTATGTAGCGGTGCTTATATCAATTTTGTATCAGACAGTTTACAACACAGCCTTTGTTCCAAATATTTAATCTGTAAATGTAATCAAGTAGTATATGAATACATGGTACTGTCTTTACAGTGAATTACAGTGATTATGGATCATCATCATCAACCAACCTATAATTTTGCGATGTTACACGTAGCTTTTTGTGCTACCTTGAGCATCACACTTGTCAAAGCACAGTAGTAAAAAAGTAAAATTTGCAGGCTTTTATACATACATTCTATTTATCTATCTTGAAAAGGGAATACTTTGTGCCAGTTAGATACTGGATGTTCTGTCCTGCAACAACACAGACCTACCCATGGTAGACTGAGGGATATCCCCAACAGGCCCATACTCCCAACTGCCTGCAAAAGTGAAACAGTAGAGCAGTTACTCGGGCAGTGACTGAATATTGGGACTGTCTTGTTTGGAGTTATTTGTTTACACTTGAATGCTAAGACTCCATCTGGGGAAGAGAAAATGCTGCTTCACTTAAGTATGCCCTTGAACAGGATTCCCTGAAAATTCCTTTTCTTATTTGGTGATGTAGTCTTTGGGCTACCCCCTATCTCAGATGATTCTGGACTATTTTGGTTTATCTTTTAGTGGTACATATAGTGCCATTTTATGTTTTGCACTATAAGCGCACCAAAGAGCTACAATTTTGGATACAGTTAGTGTTTGCTTTACCCCTTATCAAAACTACATTCTGAGGCTGACCCAGACTAGACCATTCCTGGGTTTTGGTGTTCTCAACCATTTTAAACTCCAAGGTACAGTGCTTTTATTGGTCAAAGCCTTGGTCAATTGAGCTTTCAGTCTTCTTGGGCCTCCCCAAGGTGTAGTTGGTATAATAGGTCCATGTCTGGAGTCACCTTCAGAGAAAGGTGCACGCTAACATTTGAAACTAGCTTAGTCAAGAAAGGTCTATACTTAAAAAGCCAACCCTACAGTGAAAACCCACTTGAGACAATCCTAGATTTTAGCTCACTTCGCCAAAACAGAGGAAAAAAAATCTCAGACCATTCCTGTCCCAAGAACCATCGAAAAGGAAATTTAAGGCAGTTTCCTTTGGAGACCATCAATCCCAGACATAAATGTTAGTTTGAATGAGTTTATTCCAATACAGAACACACATACATATATACTGCACTTACTGTGACACAATACATAACACATATATCGACAGATTAACCAAGTATGTAGATGCACAGCATGTGTGGACAGTCAAACAGAAACAGTATACCACCAGGGATCATGTTCCCTTGAGGCATGGTTGTTTTCCACAATAAGTAGGCACAATAAGCAAGGTGTTTTAAATCATGGCTCACCTTACATTTGAGAAGAACCCCCAAGAGATCCCCAAAAGAAAAACAATACATGCATAAACCGCTAAAACTATTTCAGTGAGAAAATTTACATTGTTAGAGGTTAATTAGAGGCAGCCATCCAGTTTTCACTTTGTCGCAAAACTAGATTGACACCTAGAGTTTGAAGACCATGTGGATAATAATTTTGAACAATAACTGTACAAAACAAACAAAAATAATTTTTCCAATGTCAGGAATGGTAAAAATAATTTGTATTGCTGTATCATTTAATGAACAAAGATAAATCAAAATGTCAGGTGTATAGAATCCATGAATTCATTAATTTAAAGTGTCTATTAGTATGGTCTTTAAATTGTTAAATACTTATCGTGTTAATATTAAAGTGCGCATAATAAGTTCAATTATTCATAACACATTTTAAGAATGTTTGTGAACGTATGTTTTTGTACATAATAATAATATTAACCTCCTGTATCTTTCAAATGTTTCAAACTTTGAAGGAATGGGCAGTGGAGGCTCCTCCATAGGAGCACATGCCCACATGAACCCTCAAGCGCAAAAGGAAAAAAACAATTGCAAAATTCATCAAAAATCCATTTTAATCTAAATTAAATAGAAATAATAAGTCTATAATAATAAACATATTATTTAATATGAAGCCTCCTGTCCCCTGATGTAGTCTGGCTATGCTGAGCCGCCCATTTGCTCCCCGTTCACACACTAAAGGCTGTGCGAGCGGGGGAGGAGCTCCCAGCCTTCAGCTCCTAGCCAACACACTTACCGCCCAGCCCGGAGTTTCCCCGCCCTCCCCAGTGACTGATGCGAGCGGGGAGGCGGGGCTAACAACGCAAGGCGCGAAGCGCCATTATTCTGTGTGTTCACGTAGAGGGAACAGCAGCATGTGAACCCCCACTGGAATTACCCACCAGCCGCCACTGGGAATGGGTGTCTTGTAGCCACTGTATCATAGGGTGCCAGCCAGCCACATTCTTAAATATTTTCCAAAATCTATTCTTCTATATTGATGATACTAAATCATTTAGTATGTTTAATTTATGTCCCTTCGATATATTTATGAGGGTTGTTAGCTTTGTTTTATGCACTGTGAAACTTCATTTAAATAATACATGCAATTTTGTCTACTTTAATAATTACCAGCATAATTATTCCCAAATACGATTTTAGGTTGTCAGTTATCACAACCATCAAGTCTAAACTACACCTTGTGTTATATTCCACAGAAATCTCCTTTTTTTAGACAGTGTAGGTTGGAGAATAATATGCCGCCCCAAAGGACTCTTACTATAATAAAACCTAAAGAGCAAAGTCATGACTAGTTAAGACTATAAGCTCTATATGCAGCAGGGAGCTGCTTTCCTAATGAATTTGTATCCAAATCAACATGCATTACTGTTGTACCTGCTACATGACTTAATTTTATCTAAGATAAGGGTAATTGAGTAGATAGGCTATTTTGACGATAAGGTTTTAATTTTAAGTCTTCACTGTCCTCACCTATGGCAGGCGGGTGAAAGGTGACATCTTTATGATACTGCCCATGGGCTGAGGCTTACTACAGCCCTAATGTTTTTCCTCACGCTCACTAGCATATTTTTCATTGTTCATTGTTCTTATACTATGACAAGATATGGATTCACTTTTTTTTTGCACTGGGAATGCCACAGTGAAACTAAGTCCTTGAATAAACCACTCCCCCTTGAAGGTTTCAGTGGTCCCAATCTTCAAAGGAGGATGTAGAAGATCCAGTCCTTCCCTAGGCTTCAGCCAGACAGGGAAGGTCTGCATATGCCTCAATGGGGAGTGCTCCCGCAAAAAAGGAAGACTGGGGATTCAGCTTCCACTGTGACCCTATTGCATTGGGATACAAAGTGACCCCCCACCAAATTTGGAACCCCCATCTAAACATATGGGCACATTGGGTAGCTGCCCAAGTGCCATGCATTCTGGGGCCCCTGTAGTGAATCATATTGCTGACAGCAATAAAATAAATAAAACTGTCATTTTCTGTAATTGTCAACTGTTTGGTACGCTTAAAAGCAATCAGGACACTGAAAGGTTGTGTCCTTCTTATATCCTCATATATAGCACACTGCGCTTTAGTTTTTTTGGAGTGAATTTGAAAGCAAAATGTGCTGCCCCAATTCTCACATGATGTCCCAAAGAGACTGAAGTTTCAGGATAATCTTACACTAAAATCCCTACTGATTAACTTGAATTGTAATTCAATGAAAGGGAGAATATCTGGAAAAGAGCCAGCTGCAAGGACCCACTTCATAGGAGGGTCCCGATCATGATCCAAGCACTTGACAGCTTGTGGGTCCTGCTAGTATCTTCAAACACTATATGCTTCACCATAAATAAAATAAGAGACAGACCACGGATTGGATTTTGAAAATGCCAAAGCTTTATTAAAGAACAAAGCACTGTGACACGTAAAATCTTTATTAAAACTTCAAACATACATTGTAGTGTAATTCTGTAACCTCCATGACTTAGGGTCCCTTCACCCCGATTACCATTACCCGATTGAGGTTACTACCACACCCTTTCACAACAAACTGATTTACCAACAGTTCCACCTCCCTCTGGGAACTGACCCAAACGTTAGCCGTGTACCCATTCCACAAGCCGTAATCTGCACTAGCACGTGGCATAAGTACGACGGCCCCCTCATTCCCTTGGGACGCTGCCCGTGGGAAAAGGCCCTACACAACTTCCCACAAACCTTGGTTTTCATACCTCAGATGAGAAACCACCAAAACTTCAACCAAGTACCACTAATAATTATCCTAAAACATGAACCGGAACATCAGTTCCCCGCCAAACAAATCTCCATCAACACGACCTGTACCACAACCCCCAATCATCACATAGAATAGAAAGGAAGGCCACGACCCCTAACCTACCTTATAAAGCCCCTATACTCCACACCCCTAAATTTAGCTAAATCCCTACCATAGGTCGAGCATGACCCTTACAATGATCAAGGCCGGATCATGCGGCCCCCCCTGTTATTTTTGTGTATCCGGGGCCTACTCTACCAGGGGCAATACTACTCTTCTCACCTGGGGGGCAGCATCATCATTTTTGCACATAATTAGCTTTAACATCGATCACATGCACAAAAATGTGAGGAATTGGCTTTAGATAGATCACGAGAGTTGAGACACAGTTGTCCACCCACAATCCCAGCATGCAGACACTTTTTCATGACGTGATCTGGTACGTCATTGGTCGTAAAGGTGTTTCAGTGATTAATTGGTTAATATTTATTGATTAATACATTTTCAAACAATATGAATTGGCAAATGCATATGTAGGATTCTGCAGGGACCACACAGTTACCATGTGCATAAGGTGGCTGGAGTGTCCCCTTAACGTAATCACTATATTTTTTTTGTTTTTGTATGCATACTTTTTATGCTATTAAAATTTGTGTCACATTAAGCGGCAAACAAGGAATAGAAAAAGGGTTGAGCTTGATGGACACAAAACTACTATAAACTATAAACCTTCAAAGACTACTTCCATCTCCATGGGGAAAAAAAGTAATGACAATAAAATTAAAAATGGACAGGTGTCTTGTTGAGGTTTAGTATAGAAAAAAAATGGATGGGGCTTAGTTACATTAGTGGTAAAAGCTGCCATTAATCAGTATTAGAAGACTGATTAACAATAAAAAGAATTCAGATTTGAAAGTCTTTATCTGTCCATTTAAAATAAATGCATTACTATTTAAGCGAATGTTTCCTTGAAAAGTAAATGGGCAAAAGCTTTTATATTCATAATAACAATAATGGATAACCCAGTTCCCTATGCCTGAATCTCTTAAAATTAAATAAATCATTCATGAAACATTAAACTTAAATTACAGGTCCAGGAACTTTCTTCAAATGTAGTCATATTTTATTTATATAAAAAAACATTCACTGGTTTAAGATTGTATGTGAAATGGCTGCATTACATCTGCAGATGACATGCCAAAGTCTGTGTTTTATTCAGCATTGCAAAATACACCTAGTTTATGTTAACCTACTTACCATCTTCAGTGGATTTTATATTATAGAATTTAATTAGACGACATCCCTCTAGGCAAAAATAATTACAGCCTATAACTATACATTTGATTTCATGTGATGTTATTATTATTAGGGGTACAAGACCATCCAGTCCCAGCAAAATGTTAAATAAATAAATAAATAAATAAAAAGTTTATTATTATGAGCAAGTGCATAAATTATTGACTTTGAAAGATATAAAATACTAGCATTTCAAATACCCAAGGGGTGTCTACTTTAGAAAAATAAATGGTTTGATTGGGTAAATTGGAGTGGCTGGGTTCAAAGATAGGGCATAGGCACAGACTGACCAAAATGGGAAAAAAAGCGCACTTCACAAATGTGGCCTTTTAACCCCCAAGCAACCATACTAACCCATGTATGGGTGGTATCGCTGTACTCAGGAGATGTTGCTGAACACATAGTTGAGTGTTGTTTGATTTAGCAGTTTTTTATTAGCTTTTTTAGATGAGTAAACGATCTTACGCATAAAAGTGAAAAAATTCAGCATATTTTATTATTTTTTATAGTTAATTGGATGATATGGTCACAAAGGGTACAAGAAAACAGCCTGGTCCTTAAGGGGTTTTATTGCTGGAAGATGTGACTCTGGCTCATAATCGAAATCCAGATAATTGTCATTAAGATTTTTAGTGAGATATCATTTTCCACTTGTGCGCAAGGCAGAGAAAGACCCACTTCTGCGACAAGGGTTGATCATCTCCTTCTTACTTTTTTTCTGGTAGCATAAATTTACAGCTGCCTAAGTTTGTCAGGAACAAGTTATTGTTTTGTGTTGTCCACAAACTAGAGGATTTTCCTAAGTGTATAAATCTAACAGCTGTAAAATAGATGGAAAAAATGTCTGCTGCAGTCCCTGTATGTCAATAATAAAAGAATATAAAGCACACTACAGCTTCTCCAATCCACCCCACTCCAGTAAATTTTCAGCACTAAAACTATTAATAATTAATTTTCAGTATGGGAGATGAGCAATGATTGTGCATCAATTTCAGTCTCTACTAACTAACTGTCACTGACTGTCTCACACTCCAACTCTCATCGGTCTGTAGCTTCTACTGGTAAGTTAAAATTGTGTCAGAAAACATATCTACTGCTTGTTTCTTCTCCTTGTAAATGCTAATTTGCCAGAGTGAAAAAAATAAGAGTAAACTCCCACAGATTGTTGGACTCATCAATCACACCCAGAACCATCAGTGGGACCACCCCCGTTTTTTAAGTACTTCTGCCTATCAGCCATCTACATGTACCCTCCTAAAGAAAGTCTCTTTCCACTTAAGCTCATGAAAGAGCACCAAAATGTGTTGTTATGGACCAAGAACGACTTGTAATTCGTGGGAAAATGAAAGGACAAATCTTACAAGAATTAAATCACTTTTGCCATTTGTTTTCGGTTGTTTCTTTAGGGACCCTCCTTATTGGAGATTCATACAAATGCATGAAACAGACAAATCATTCCTTTTCTCATCTTAGATAGATATATTTCTTCTTCATGCATGTTTAAATTCCCTCAAGCAACCTCTACCACTTCTGCTGTGAAGCTGTTGCACTTATCTAGCACCCTCTCAGAGATTGCAGCCTTACCTAAGCCTTGCACCCTGAGCCAGGCCTAAAGGAAGCAACCTAGGAGGACTTGTTAGGTCACCCTCCGAAAAAGGAGAACAACTGAAGTCTTGAAGTGAGGTTGTGGTGGCCAAAAGACACAGCCTAACCCATCCCCCTCATCAACCAAAAAAGACTTTTGAGGGACTTCCCTCCACTGTGGCTTTCCCAGTGCAAATAACAAAATAAATCAAGTAAAACAGCAGAGGTCTCCATACCACATGGTTCCCTTGGTAGTTACTAGGAAGTTTATTAAGCCCTTGCCTCAAAGTTCTCTTACCAATTATGAAGAAGTTTATTCACTACTGCCTCAGTTTTGGTACCACTTTGGTATCACAAAGGCAGTCTACTACCAATTATTAAGAGATTTGTTCATTCCTCATCACAGAGATCACTTTCTGGCAACCAGTTGCCTGCCTTGTTGGACAACTGAGTAGGAAGGCATCTGCTAGGATGCAGATGCTACATCAGGCGAGTGCTTTGTATTTTTTCTTGTTAGCTATTTTCCATTAGAAACTTTCAAAAAAATAAAATATTATTGTAAATTGTGATCCAGACAAGATGTTTGATATAATCTCTTGGGAATACTTGCTTTTTATTTTTAAGTATCATCATTTTGAAAAGCCTCTTTTAGATCTGTTTAGAGGCTTGTATGAAATCCACAGACAGTAAATCATCTTAATTCATCTTGGTTCAAGCTAGGTAGGAGAACGAGACAAGGATGTCCTCTGTCACTGCTATTTTTTTCATTTGGCTATAGAGCCCCTACTACATCTTTTAGAGTCTTCTCAGTTAATTAAGGGCATTGGCTCCATGCTGTTGAATATGAACAGGGTCCCTAAAAGGACCTCTAACCATACTGCACTGAAAAAAAAAATACAAAAAAAGATAAAAATAATAATAATAATAATGATAATAATAATAATAGAAAAGAAGAAAAAAACTCTTACATCCCATTGCCCTAACACAACATCTAAAAAGTATAACCCTCCTGCCCCTGTTCCCAACCACCAAACCTGTTAAGCCATAAGCATAAAAATTATATGAATAATGTACACCTTATAGCATGTTCCCTAAAAGTGCTGGGAAAATATGGAAAATCTATATAAATTGGGTATTTATCAGGACACCTGAATTGATAAACTTGGAGGGGATTTTCCATTACTTTACCTAATTGTATGAGGATTCAGAGGGAAAATTTGTAAAGAATTTGATCGGTTTTTTTACTAATTTTCGCTAGTTTTTACTAAATTTCTCATCCTGCATTTTCAGCTAATCATCTAACTATGGTATCAAAAGAAAGCTCTATTTCTTCTTGAAAAAACAATATATATAGTTTACATGGGTACACTATTCGCAGGAAAGAAGAAGAATCTCTGAACTGACATACCACAAAAATTGCAAAATTGCTCCGGGCTTTGAGGTACCAAAAACCTCTGGTACTGAAGAGGTTAATTTGCAAACCCAAATTTCAACATTCCAAAGCAGATTGGCTCTTGGAGGTTATATGGTCTGGGAGGTAGACTAGGGAATGACTTTAGAAAGAGGAAGGGGTCATAGACTTAAGTTGCCTCAACTGCTGGAGAAACATCAACCAATTAAAATCCATCCTCAACATTATTTGCAGCTAAACAGCAATGCTGCTGCAGTAACCGACTTTGTGTTAGACAAAGACCGCAACAATCCACCTTGAGGTATGTACCATCTGCTTTGTTGAGTAATTGTGCAGCCATGTATCCTCCAGACTGTTTTGATACTGATGTATTGGAGTAACATTGTTGATTCTCATTGGGGTTTTTCTATGCTACTGTTGGTGCGAAACATAGTCAGGAACCTACATGCTATAATGTTATCCTGTTCTACAGTCCATTGATGCGGAGCTTGATGTTTAATCTTCTCATTGAATTGGTCTGTTATCGACTGTTGATACAACGCTGTGTAATATGGCTAATAATATCTCATTCCTCTTTGAACAATTAAAATATTTTTAAAAAGAAAAAACAAGCATGCTGTACTAATGAAATATAGACGATAATAATAATAATAATTCTTTATGTACCACATAAAATTAAATCTTCCTTCTGAAAAAAAAAATCATTTTATTTGATACTTCATAGTTTGAGGAAAATAGGCCATACTGTGAACTATTTAGCACTAGTCGGTTTGGACAGAATATTTAATTGGACTTAACATTTTTTTTTTAGGGGCAAGTTATTAAGGAACAATATTGGTGTCTTCAAGGGAGACTTTTTGGGGAGATATTTTATCTTCCCTCGAGTGACATTTTACAGATTGGTTTTGCTCTCATTTGCCTAAATAAAATTACATAAAAGTGTTTGATACTTTATTAGAACCATTTTCTAAGCTATTAATCAATGAAAATGTCAATCAAAGAAAATCTTCATAATACCTAATTTTCATTTCAAAGGCTCTTTGCCATCTTAATTCTTGATGTGATGGGTTTCCTGACAATTTTTTTCTGCATTCCACTGGATTAAAGAAAGATTCATTTTCTGAGGATTTTCAGGGCCAAATACTTTGCTTGATGGATAATAAAATGTAGGTTTTATTGAATCAAGCAGAGTGCTTTGATTCTTTTGAATAATAAATGTTTGAGATTTATTATAGGAAAAATACATTGGATAATTTCATTAAATATAATGTCTCTTGTATATAATTCTTTACTACTGTTTATTGTGTTAGCGATTAGCATCAAACTTGTTTTTTCCATTTAGGAAAATATAGCCATATTGTGATAACAAGACCAACAAACACAATAATTAATTTCCTATATTTTATCACTAAACATAAACACATTGTTCACACTTTAACCCCTTAAGTAGTAGGGTTATTTTACTGTTTTCCAAATACAATAATTTTTTAGTGTACCCCTACAAGATATATATATATATATATATATATATATATATATATATATATATATATATATATATATATATATTTATATAAAATATAAATATATTTAAAAAATCTAGAAAAGTGAAAAAAAATATACCTATAAAAACTATACTGTACATTGCCAGTGCAAATGAGAAAAAAAGCCAAACAAAATGTATTAAGGTATTTGTCCTGATTTTGGAAACAGCTAACATGCCTGGTATTTTCATTTGTTTTAGTTGTTAAAGGGCTATAATATGTTTTTAAAGGTGTGATATACAAGGAGTTGGGCCCCAATAGTGGCTAGAAAAAAACAAAAATGCTGAACAAAAGTAAATCTTTTTATTTAACTATTTTATCACTAATCTGTGCCAAACATTTCCAGTTTTTAAAACACACATTGCCATATTTCAGTAGATTTCTATCCCAGGGTTTGTGCAAATAGAGAAACAAACTCATGATTTGTATTCAGCAACATGGTTTTGGATGTTGTTGGGTCAAATTTAGAATATGCTGATCATAGTTTTCAAGGTTGAAATTGATAAGTTAGTCATAAATGATAATGTTATTTTTTTAAATGAATAATTTAAATTAGTGTGTTTGTGTGTGTCATAATGACCAGGTCACTCCTATTGGTCAGGAGTGATCTGATCATCATCACCTCAATCTTGATTGGCTCTGCAGCAGTTTGAACTGCAGCAAAGCCTTAAATGACTGACCTGGAAGCATCCATAGGAGCAGATCATCAACTGTGGGGACTAAAGACACACACATTAACCCCTAAAATGCTGCAATCACTGTTGTAATTAAAGGGGTAGCAGCGGTTGCCGCCGTGCCCATGCCTTTAATTTTTTTTTAAAAATATCATATTTACTATATATATCTATACATAATAAAAAATTATCAAACCATATTGTATTTGCATTTATCAACTTTAAATGTTTTTTAAATTACATTTTATTTATAGGACCCTGGCAGATTCTATAGCACTAGGCTTTTTTCTTTTAAGCTAATTCCAAATCCACAGTATTTGATTAGCCACTCTACGACATAGTCTGCTTAACAAAAACAATTACATTTAAAACACCCTGAAGTTTATCTAGAAAAAATACAACCATTATCATTTTGTTGAACAAGAATTATCATCTACATTTGATCTTTAATTTCAAGGTCATCACCTTCTTGGTTCTGTAAGTCAAATTGTTATGCACTACTTGTTATGTCCTATTTACCCATTGTACAGTGCTGGGCAATATGATGTCGCTAAATGAAACAATAAATAATAATCATGTTAAAACTATTTTACTGATAATGACAAGCAATTGACATACAGATACAAGAGGAATGGAGGGCCCTGTTCCCGCAGGAACTTACATTCTAGGTGGATAAGGGGTGAGAAACAGGAGGTGAGGACGGTGTGGTAGTGAATGATGTTAATGTAGGGCGGGATAAGGGTTGTAAGTGGGTGAGAGATACGTTTTGATGTTTTATGTCAGTGGTAGGCTTCCCTGAAGAGAAAAGTTTTTAGGGAGCGTTTGAAGGAGGGTAGAGTTGGTGAGAGTCGGACAGCACGGGGAAGAGAGTTCCAGAGGTTTGGTGCTGCAGGCGGGCGTGGGAGGAGGTGATAAGTGAAGATGCAAGGAGCAGGTCATTGTTGGATCTTAGAGGGGGGCTGGAGTATATTTGCTGATGAGGGAGGATAGATAGAGGGGAGTGGCGTTAGTGAGAGCTTTGTAGGATAGAGTGAGTATTTTGAACTTAATTCTGCTATGGATGGGGAGCCAGTGGAGAGACTTGCAGAGAGGTGCGGCAGATGGTGGCTTTGCAGAGCGTCGGGTGAGATAGATTAGCCTGGCAGATGCATTGAGCACAGATTGAAGAGGGGATAGTCGGGAGAGAGGGAGGCCGGTAAGTAGGTTGTTGCAGTAGTCTAGACGGGAGATTACGAGGGTGTGGATTAGTTTTTTTGTGGTGCTGGCAGTCAGGAAAGGACGAATTTTGGAAATGTTACGCAGTTGGAAGTGGCAAGATTTAGTATAAGTATTGAACAATATGTTCCTGATACAGATAGGCTGAATATGGTTAATGAAGTTTATTTCTACTTCATAGCAGTCCTTGTTACAAAAATATATGTTAATTTAACCCCTTCAGGACATGGGCTTTTTTTTATACCCTAAGGACCAGAGGTTTTCTTTGTCATTTTTACCATGATTCCCCTTTTCCATGTTTAATGGACCCGCACTAATTATACATCATTATGGTCAGGACAAGTAGGGCCTTCTTTTAAAATCATACTTACAGAAACACAAACCTATACTAAAATAGGAAAAACATTTTTTTTTTTTAAATAGGGAAAAAGCATCCAGACCTTTCTTAAAAATATCCACAGAGTTAGATAACACAACATCCTTAGGCAGAGAGTTTCATATTTTTATTGTTCTTACTGTGAAGAACTATTTCCTATGCTGATGCTGAAATCTCCTTTCCTCAAGTCTCAACTGATGACCCCGTGTCTTTTGTAGAGACCTCTTGGTGAATAGATCACTAGAGAGCTGTTGATACTGTGCAATCAGCTAGCAGGGGAGCAATCAAAGATCCCTGCAGGGTCTAGAAAGACGTTGCTGAGTCTCTCTGGTCCTCCAGTGAACGTCCGGTGGGTGTCAGCATTGATACATACCAGAATGGAACGCTCGATTGCATTAATGAGCATACCTTATATAACGGGCCCGAGTGCAGTTACACATAATCGGTCAATAGACAGCCTGATCTCCAGTGTAGCGGCAAGGACATCTCCCTGCTGCTGCCACAAAGTCGGGGAGTTCCTAAGGAATGCAAACAACGACTGCAGTGTAAGTAAGCAATCAACATCTGCAGCTACTTCCATTCCTCCATATTATGTTTAAGGCAGGGCAATCTCATTCCCTCACCACCTCAACTGGAAATCCACAGCTGTTCAACACAGGCGTCCAGCATAAATGAACACTTAAAGGTCACATTAAAATACAGCATTAATCCTTTCTCCCAAACAGGAACTTAAAGCCTAACCAGGACCTTGTATTTCCTAATTGTGTTTTTTATACATAGGGCTCTTTTGTAATATACTATGTATAACATGTCTCTACTTATTAACAAATGTATTTTATATATGTTTAGTATTATTTAAACATGTTATGTTATCAAATTATTATATATCCAATTCATCTTTAAATGAAATGTTTAAAACTTGCTAACACAGCAAAAATCCATAGCGGTTCACTGCATGTTAAAGCTAAATCCTTTCTAACAAACGTAAATTTTACATCTATAAAGTTTTGTGTCCAAAAAGATCAATGGAAGTTAATTAAAGCACACGGGTTAAGGATCTTGTTCATTTAAATGCCAAATATAGCTAATTAATGAACTTAAAAGTTTAATTCTCACAATGCTATATGTTGTATGTATGGGGGTAAATAATAATGATAATAATAGTTATTTAATAACAAAACCTACAATAAACAATCTACAATAAATCTATGATGTATAAAAATAAAAAATACTTTTATAAAATATCAGGTTTCATTGTTAACATAATTTAATTTGTAGATATGTTGGGGGTTATATTGAAAGTCATGCCATTGATATAAAGGTTAGATGATTTCCTTCTGCCTACTATGCTGTGATGGGTGAAGGTGCTTAATTGGTTCTTTTAACTTGTCTTAATCTGGTGAAATGAGTTTAGACAGATATTTTTTATTGATCCAACATTCACTACAACCAAAAATACATCAATTTAACATATTATGACTTCAGCACATTCAACTGAGTGGCTCAGGGATAGTGTTTTCAATTGGGTTCAATAGGTACATAATTTAGCAATTTCTGTCTAAAATTAAAGACTGCTAATTTCTGTCTGACAAATAATTTGCAAGAAAAAAAAAACAGTAGTCTTATGTCTCCAAAGACTAATCAACAAATGGTAGATACCCCTTCAGAAAGTAGGATAATTAGTATGCCATAGAAATGTCCCATTAGATTCACTAATAGTAGTTAAGAGGTCTAATTTTTTTATATCATTCTTTAAAAATGAATGGAAATTAAGAGGCCTGGTAACATGAAATAAAGCATTGTAATAGTTCATGGAACCATCTGAAGTAGATCTTTTCTAGGGTGCAAGTTATGGAGGTTTGCATTGTAGCTACCATACACCCCTCATACATGGAGACCCCGGGTTTGTGTTGCAACAGATCTTTTGGTAGACATTCACAGTATCTGAATCTAGGACAGACTAGGTGTGGGTCATAAGGCAGGCATTAGGCAACAAGGCAAAGGACATATGCTTTTGAATATTTAATTTAATATTAACATAAAGGCAAATATTGGGTCAAGTCACTAACTATTCACAATACAAATTAACACTGACTTTCCCAAACTCAGCTCCCCTTGGTTCTGGAATTCAACTTGCAGGCCCTACTCACCCTGGTAGAAATGTTAGCATATGTGATAATGGAAAAGATTTTCAAGGAATGAAAGACTCAGGGAATAAGATCGCTTGGAGATTTAGTACATATGGGGATTCTATTTCAATTCTCCTGGCTTCATGAGAAGTGGAAGCTCTGAGGGGAAGGAGTTATTCCAATTTTGCAATTACTGCAAATCCTTGCAATCGTCTTATCCACTAGTTGAGTTATGCCAGCAGGCACCTCATTCATCTAGGTCAATTTCACTTTACTACTGTATAATGCCCTTTTAGAGGTCAGCCGTCCCCTTACTTTTAGATACGGTATATCAAGAAGTGGAAGTCAGAAATAACTATTCATTTTGTAACAAAAAACATGGGACAGAGCTCTGTCAATCATCTTGAGATTGCAAAAAAAGATTATATTCAAATGGTACTGGACTCCTTCTCCCCTTCATTCTGCCTACTATTGAATAAATGTTGGAGGGGATATGGAGGAGTGGGGCCCATGGCGGGCTGAGACATTTGTTTAGGCACTAAGATATTCCAACTTCCAGTAGATGCCTCTCCAAAGCTAGTACTCTTTGTAGTTATCCCTGATACAGTTCTCTGTAAATATCACAATCTCTTAGGCTTTATCCTACTTGCTGTCAAGATAGCAATTGCATGGAAATGGAGGCAGGTGGGCCTGCCTACTATGGGAGATGTCCGCTCCATAATTTATCACATATCACACAATATGCCACATTTTGACAAGGTTTGGCACTGCTGGTAAATAGCAAAAACAGAATGTTCAAATACCTGTACACATACTCACATACCTTTGTTTTTTGTTTTTGTTTTTTTTTAAAGAAATACCACCACTACTAAGAGGACACATGCAAAAAAGTAGTCTAATCTACACACAATAGCTGATGGTCCATGGTTGCATGGAACCATGTAATATGTGCTCCCTGAGCGGATAAAGGTTAAGGGTCGGTGGCTACATTTCCAAGGATTTGGTGAATAGGGAGTCATAAGACCCTTGCTTCATTAAGTTTTATTTAATTTTTTATTTTTCCTTTATATTTTAGAAAAAAAAACATTTTGTTATATCACTGGGAGTGCCTGTTTAAGTAAAGCTTTTGATGAGGACATGTGAGTTCCCATTCATCTCGCCTGAAAATGATCCACTCACAAAAATTTTTAATGCAAGTTTTGCAAGTGTTAGAATGCGACTACATGCTACCTCAGCTGAGCCTTGTTAGTCGAGTTAATTGACTACCTGACTTCTTACTAAGTAGACCCTAATTGACAATTATCTTCCTATAGTTCTCTAAACATTTTGACTCAAGGTAAATAAACCCATTGAAGCAGTCCAATAGAGATCCATTGAAAGTAAAATGTGTTTTGCATATTGCCTACATGGATAAAACATTACCATATTTGCTTGTTTATGAGACGAACAAATGCTCTGAAAAATAGCAATCGCTTATATTCAGGGTCGTCTTCTAATCAGACCTCTCTGGCAGCCGATGAACGTCTGTGCGATGCGTGCAGACAACCTCTGCTGCCGGCACTTCATCTGAGGTTTCTATGTCGGAGTGCCGGCATTACATGAGCTTCTGGTGCTCATTCATAGATGCCCCGGCGGAAGTGCCGGCAGCAGCGGCACCAAGAAATCTGGAGCAGGGTGACATGGGTATAAGGAATAACTGGGAGCCAGTGTGGTATATAGGGGGTATAAGGCATTTCTGGGGGAAGAGTGGCATATAAGGGGGTATAATGCATATCTGGGGGGGCAGATGTGCATAACTGGGGCAGGTTGACAAATAAAAGGAAATAAAAATGAAAAAATAGTTTACATATGAATTAATATTTACTAGTAAAACATTTTTCATAGGGTAGTCTTATATTCAGGCTTTTTCTTTTTTCCTAAATTAATATTCAAATTTTGGGGGTCGTCTTACAATCAGGTTCACCTTATAATCGAGCAAATACAGTATATGGCTAAAATACAATTTTATGTGAACATGTAATCTAATTTCATGTCATGTTGTACATCATAGCATCATTGACCACTAATTAAGAGTGGGTTATCCATTTGCATGTTAACTGGGTATTTGAGTACATAGGGGTTGATTCACTAAAAACATTTTTTTTTGGTCCTGCCCATGCCTCTCTCTCACCTGATAACCAGTGGCACACTCACTGCCCACCCCCTAGCAATCCAACATTTGAAAACTGTTTCTTATCCATAAAGTGGTCCATCAATTTTCCTCAATGCACTTAAGTCCTATACTTGGAGTTGGTAATAATGAGTAAACAATTCAGACATTTTGGCCAACTTGCATCCACGCAACCTTTTGTGAATAGATCAAATAGTTTATTCTCACTGTGGCTCTGGAGTAAAGAATTGGCATATTGACAACTGACATAGTGGTCCACATTCACTCTGTCTCTATGGTATTGTCACATCTGCTTTCACCAAATGAGCACTCACTGCAGAAGTTCTTCAGCCCTGAGTCACCGAGCAAGGAGTCCCCAAGCTAAGCAGACAGGGACTTAGAGGATCCTAATAATGAGGAGGCTCAAGTGTCTGCAGGTAAAGTTCGGCAGTGAGTGTAGGAGGCAATGCACAGACAGATCCAGAAACCTGTATAGGTAATCTGCAGGCTGCAATCAAAGATGGTTGATACAGAATGCCAGGGGTTGATGCAGAATGGGTCAATGACACCAAACATGAATTCCAACTTAAGTACACAGAATAGCAGGACCGCTCAGGACCTCCGTGCTGACGTAACAATGAGTTGAGTCACATTGATGCTCGATCTGAGGAATAAAGAGTTGGTTCACATCAAGAAGAAAAGCTCAGCAAACAAAATGCCCCTGTTAATAGAAAAATATGACCGTACAATATGGAATGAAAATAAACATGCACAGTTGTAGAATTCTCACTATGTGCATATTTTTACTTAAATGTCATGTCATTTTCTTGTTATATAACAACATGAAATTATTTATTATTATACAACAACACATGTATTATTCATTCCTATTTGTCTGCTTATTCCTTTGCAGAATTACAGTACTGCTATGAACAAACATCTTTAGAGAGAAAAAATGTCTTCAGGAATATGAACGGTGTGACTAGTGTTTGAATAATCAAAACATTTTATTGAGTCGACCAGTCAAAATCATTTCATGATTTTACATTGTTTCTAGCAGAGCCTTAGGGGACATACTTCCCAGAAAGCCTCATTACACCCTAATGATCCATTTCCTAGTAATGTTAGCACCATTCAGTACAGGAAAGAATAATAAGGCTCAAAAGAGACCTATTTAAATATTATAAATTATATCCCGATTATAGCAGCACCATTAAGCACAGGATATTCACTAATAGAATAAATTAGGACATGTTTTCCATTATTGTATAGTTATTAATTCAAGCAGATTTTAAGCACAGTTTATTACATGTGTTCATGATTCAAGCACATTTAAATAACACACTTGTTTCAATGAATATAATATATAGGGCTGCAACTAACGATTATTTTAATAATCGATTAGTTGGCCGATTATTTTTTCGATTAATCGATTAATCGGATAAAAAAAACAATATGCAAATTATTCGTTTATTTAAAATAATTTTAAGAACTAGATGTTAAAAACAACTTGCATTGTGCCCCCACCCCTTTGCACTGTGCCCCCACCCCCACTCTGCCCTGCATCCCCACCCCCACTCTGCCCTGCACCCAGTCTCACGCCCTGCCCTGCCCCCCCACCCCCACTCTGCTCTGCACCCAGTCTCACACCCTGCAATGCCCCCCACTCTGCTCTGCACCCAGTCTCTCTCTCTCTCTCTCTCTCTCTCTCTCTCTCTCTCTCTCTCTCTCTCTCTCTCTCTCTCTCTCTCTCTCTCTCTCTCTCTCTCTCTCTCTCTCTCTCTCTCTCTCCGCACAGACAATAGACATAAAGAGTACTTACCTCCGCTACGAACTTGTTCCACTTCAAACTTGATAGTAGACGCGCGTCACCTCCGTCGTCACGTAGCATGAAGAAGGCGGAGACTGCAGAGCGTGGAGCAGAACCGGGGAACGCAGGCGGAGGTAAGTAAAAGGAGCCTAGTGCTCCAACGACGAATCGATCACTCGATTAATCGATAACGGAAATCGTCGACAACGATTTCCGTTATCGATTATTATCGATTTTATCGATTCGTTGTTTCAGCTCTAATAATATATAATATATATTGGCAAGGCAATTGACAAGGTTAGTTACCTGCCTGAGCAGAGATACAGTTTGCATGCTGCAGACACAAGGTAGTTTATTTCACACATGTATTGCAGCTTGGGTTAGTCAATACTCCTGCTGTTGAGACTACACTTCCCATGACTCTCAGCCAGTCTGGTACGTTAAGCATCATGGAAAAGTGAATACTCAACAACTGGAATGCCGAAGGTTAGCTTTTATATCGTTATAGATTGGTACTGTGGCTGCTGTAGAATGCACATCCCATGATTCTCAGCCATCCATTTGGTTGGCTGAACATCATGAGAAAGGTAATAACAGCACTTTTACTGCCAAATATTAGCCACAACAGCTGCAAAACTACCAGGTGTCCAATTTTGGTTTCAAACTTATGTCCCTTTTTACTACCATCTAAGTATCCTCTTTTTTGTAATACTTCAGAATGTTTGCTGTGCATCATATAGTTACAGTACAGTACATTAACTTTTCTTAAACTTGTTAGTTGATTATTATGGTAATACTAGCTAGTAATTAGACAGAGCTTTGGGAGGAGGGGGGGCTACACTAAGTATACAGTGCAAACACTAATTTTGTTGACTTCTACAATAATATTCAGCAGCCATATTGCTGGCTGAACTTTATGGGAATTGTAGTTATAGACTGGGGTTGCGGTGGACTATATTACACACTTTTTTTTGTTGTTGACTGCAGCTCACATGATATACAGTGTCAGGATTCCACCCTGTCAGTCCAGACTCTGTATTTGTTCACTGTAATGTCTGTTGCAGCCTCTAGAGGTCAACCTGTCAGAACAGTCATTAACCTATATGCTAATGACCTGACCAGCTGCATCTGCTTACCTGGGTGCAGCCCTCACCCTTAAACACCTGCTGATTCTTCCATTCCAGGTCTTTGTATTACAGTTTATCTGCCTACTGTCTGGCCCAGTCCACAACCTGGCTTGCTTTTGACTTTGTTTCTTGAATTCTAATCTTTCTGTTTCTGGTTCTGACCTGGCTTGCCTAACTACGTCTGCCTTGTCCGAGTGCTTTCCAGCCATGTACCCTGTCTCAGTGTTTCCAATGGTATTCCATAAAGAGCAGGCCCCGCCAGTCAGCTTCAGCGTCCTAAAACTATCTTGTGCCCGACTAGAGAGCTATCATGTTGTACATTTGCATTTGTGCCTGTGCCCTATTTGGCCATGTCTACAGTCATTACATTACATTTATTTATACAACGCCGGCAGATTCTGCAGCGCTGTTACAGTCAGTAGAACTATTTAGAAACACATACAATAACACATACAATAACAAACTGGTGCAAAGGAGGAGAGGGCCCTGCTCTTGCGAGCTTACAACCTAGTCGGTGGTTGAGGGGGAAGTGAGACAATAGGAGAGGACTGCTTGGATGGGGATGAGTTGATCTGCTTCCGATGATGTGTTGAAGCTGTTGATTGTTCAGATGGCTTGATTATGATGGCTGGGAGTAATGGGAAGGAATGTTGGATGCTTCCCTGTACAGGTGGGGTTTCAGAGAGGTTTTGAAAGTTGCGTACAAGGCAGAAAATCTGACGGAACGGGGAAGGGAATTCCACAGGAGGGGTGCGGCGAGGGTGAAATCCTAAATACGGGAGTGGGAAGAGTAGAAGATAGCCGCAGGTAGTGAGAGGAGCGAAGGGGGCATGTAGGGGTGTATTTGGATAGGAGGATAGAGATGAAAGGGAGTGCACAGTTGTTGAGGGCTCTATAGGCCAGGGTCAGAAGTTTAAATTTGATTCTGAAGGGTATGGGGTGCCAATGAAGTGATTGGCATAGTGGAGCAGCAGAGAAAAATTAATCTAGCTGCAGTGTTGAGGATGGATTGAAGCGGTGAAAAGGGGAGCTGGTACTTACCTGTCCTGTACTTACCTGTCTTACCATCTTCTCCAATACAGACCATGTCATATTAATATTCAGCCTGTGGTGTGTTTAATTTTTCCTGTCTGTACCTTCCTCCCAGTAATTCGTCATGGGGTACAAACCGAGACTCTGATATCACTTGCAATTGGGCTCCTACCTGACCTGCTTAACAGGGTCCTGACATACAGTCAGCCATTACTGGCTAAACAAGACAGGAACTGTAGACTGGGCTGGTCATAGCTAAGCTTTACCACCCCAGTCATTGTAAACTAAAGTTTTCATGTTGCGCAGGTTCATGATGGTCTATTAGCTACTACCACCATATATTTTTTCCTATTAATGGGTAATTAAGTAACATTGGCCTCCCACGAGGAAACCCCTCTCCTGAGCCAACAAAGGTAGACAGTAGAGGGGTAAGGTGGGGATGATATTTTGCCCCTCTCCCTGTAAAAATCCTGCGGACGCCCATGGTACCATTATCCCAAATATGATGCAAACTTCCCTTAAAGCTAACCTTACTGTTGTTTAGTACAGCCTGCATATATGCATTCGTACTAAGCTGGGCCGTACATAACAAAGTTGTTATCTGTTTTCCACATTTGATGGGCATTCATAATCTAGTGTTATGAGGCTCATAGACATATTTTATGCACATTTCAGTAGGTGTTAAATCTCCTGTGTATACATACTGCAGCTGTTCACAGATTATATATCATAATAAACATAGGAATGTTAAGACGCAACTACATTGAGTTCGACTCAATAGAATGTCAAGTGGTTAGTCATTTTTGCATGCACTTGTATGCTCACACTGGCAAGGCAACTATTCACCACTATACAACAGTGGGTTAATAGATTTCTTCAACTTGATTTAACTTGACTGGACTCCACTTGAGTTGATGCAAATTGAGAATTATTTGATGCAAGCATACAATATGTGAGTTGATCATTTAGTATGACCTATGCAACTTACCTGCACTTGCATATACTGTGATTTTTGCATGCAGTCAATGCTTCGCAAATAAACCCTGTTGTGTTATTTTTACTTATTTTGATCCAAATGATCAGTTTTTAAAGATATTTGTTATACCCAATCTATCATAAAGCATTATTCTTTTGTGAATGGTTTCACCTTCCATCAAACCATTCATGACCAAGAAATGCAGCTGGCGGATTGTTTATTATGTTGTGACCAGGTTGTAAAAAACAGTTGTAGGCAGTTGTAGGCTCTGTGGGTCACCTACTCTTATAGTATATGATGAAAAAGAAGAGCCTTCAGGTTGTTCCAAATGGATTTTTCAGAAATGACATTGCTTTTAGATTTAACCACAAATCTTTTATTACAGATCATTGAAACATATAAACGAAGACCAATCTGCAAAATAGTTCTTTCTAATTGAAAATGTTACTCTTGTTATTTGTTAACTTATATAATACCATCATATTCTGCAGTGCTGTATAATGGGTAAACACATTGTGCATCATATCATAATTTGGATTTATAGAAACAAAAGGTCAGGTGTATCCTGCTTAGATGAGTTTAAGATAAAAAAAAATAATAATATTAGTTATTGAAAAAAATAAAGGAATAAGGCATAAGAAGTATAAGAAACAAGAGGTCTCCAAAGGCAAAAAAGAGATGTTATAGTTGTTGAGGGGAAAGGAAAAAAGAACAAGGTTTGGTAAATTGCTAGTTGAAAATAAAACATTGAATTTGTTTGGAGAAGTGTGTTGATGAGTTTTTTCTCAAAAGGTATAAGATCAAGAAACGGATATTGAAGAAAGAAACAGATAAGATGATGGTACATCTATGTATGTTTAGTGAAAACAGTAAAGTGGATATGGAAAATGATAGAAACAGACACACATATTCATAAATTACAATGATATCTTCACCTGATGACTACCATTTTACTGAAGCATTTTCATGAATAAGGGCCATGAATGATATGTTAAAGAGCTTGTGATATTTAACTGCCACGATATATAAAGAAAACAATGGTCTAGTACATCAGCAATTTTTGCTGGTTTTATTAACTTTGTTATAAAACTCAAGGTATCTATTCCTCAAGGAGTTCAGCAAAACTGTCCTGCTTTGGTATGCAAGTCATTTTATCAAAATAAAGGGTATTATGCAATTCATGACGCAAGTGAGTGAGTTGTATGTGAGGTGCATTGATGTGAATCACATTAACTAGACATTTACTGTATATCTTCTTTCAATTTCCTTTCATTATTAATTCTGTATTTGGCTCTTGCAAGCAATGATTTCATTCTTTGAAGCAATTACACGTACTTTCATAGATGTCTTTATAGTGAAGACATAATGATTATTATCCAATGGAATCACAGTTGGGTAGGGATGACGATACCTCTACATTTGTATGATCGATTATATCAGTGAATGTGCGTGCAGATACACGTACAATGATCTCTACATGTCAGGGACGTAACTAGAAACCACAAGACCCAGGTGTGAAAATTGCCCTGGGGCCCAACACCTAGTTTATGCCATCATTGCCCCCAAACAACTTGTCTGTGCCTTGCCCCCCTCCAACATTCACTCTGGCACACATATGTAAACACACTTACACAAATTACACACACTTACTCATACTTACTAAAACACTGTGCGGGCAGCCTCAGTTTCAACGTGGGATCATGTGACGTAACATGACCCCGATACGCTCCAGTCTCCCTGTGCCTGTTCAAAATAGTTTAGGAAGGGCCCTTCTGATCTTGAGCAGTGCAGCCCAGGTCCAAAGGGCCCTTTCTAAACTATTTTGAATGGGTATGAGGAGAGAGTAACAAGGGGTGACAGGGGTCGCACCGGGCCCCCTAGAGGCTCGGGCCCTGACGCAGCTGCAACTGCTATAGGTACGCCATTGCTACATATGTGTATGCTCAGGCAGCATATATCAGTTGGAAAGAGACGTTAAGATGCACACTTAAAGCAAAATTCTCTTACCACGTACACAGAGGAAACCAAAGATAACGTTCGACTTCTTCAATAATTAATATTGATATCATTCCTATCGTTAATGCACCTATCAAAAGCATGCATGCAGAGAAAAATCAAAAGGTACGAAGATAGTGTCCTCATTTTACAATAAGCTGTAGTTACATGTGCTTGATACCTGAGAGTTTATATTGCATTTTATTTTCTAGACTTAGGTGTCGGCAGAAAATTTGGCTTCGTTTTCGGTACTCATTCGACAAAATTCTTCAGTCTCTGTGTATGGTTCGAACAAATTTGTCCAACTTTTTTGTTCCTGGAAATCCCACTCGTCTAATTGCTATATAACCAAGTAATAAAGACGTAGAAGAAGTTGAATAGGGAATTTGAGACCAATGATGGGAGAAAAAAGGGTCAACATTAGCTTAGAGTTATAGATTTAAGGTATATGAGAGTAGTGGACTAATTTTTTTAAAAAAGAAAACGTTAAAAAGTCTTAGACACTGAGAGAAATGGCTGGCTGAAGCTCTCCAAGTCTCACACAGAACAATCTCACTCTGTAAAATGCTCAGATGCAGCACAGCGGTGTGACATAAAGCAGTCACAGTGAAATGAATGGATCCCCTGTCTGCTATGCTCTTATATAGACTCTCTTCATTACAAGTCTGCTTTGTTTTGCCTTTTATGTTTGAAAGATGCAGCACAGCGATTGGACAAACAAAGATCAGCTCACTCAATGTCCCTCCTCTTACAGCAGGTAAAATGGCGAGATTCTCCTCCTCGTGGTGTAGTTAAAATGGCGGCTGCGGCGACAAGTTTTTTGCATTGCGTACCTTCATTTTTCTTTTCTTTTGTCCAATGTGGCATTCATTTGTTAGTTATTTTGATGAATGGACGAAACTGTAAATTTTGGCACAAAAGCTCATTTGTACGAAAACTAATCCACAAGTCTATTATTTTTCTAGATTATCTAAGAGTAATTGTAATAAAAGCACCCTTTTAATTATGCTTCCTTATTAAATACATTCTAAATTTAAGCTTTGACAAATACACATTTTATTATGTTTATAATAAAATAAAGTCTTGCAATGAATTGCATACATTATGAGAGAACAAGTCTGATCTATGATATATTGTCTTGGACCTGAAAATAATTATGAATTATCTTCCTTGTTAATTGATGACAACCACTGTAAGTTTAAATGTATCTGTATGTTTTTCTTACATAAAGTCGTATTGATTTTATATATTGGATACATGTAAAAGATCCTTACATTTTCTTGTATTTATATTAATACTCTATGCATTTAATTTTTATTCCTCAGGTATAAACTAAAAAATAGGTATAAGGCCCAACTATACCACCCTCACTCTTCCCATTTTGTCATATGTAAAAGTATCCATTGGATGGTAAGTAGCTCATCATGTGCTTCCACTTCACCCTCACTATAGTGGAAAGGATTAAGGCAGGAATAACCCTTTGGGGAGGCATGAACTTCACCCATATATTTCTCCTTCTCTCCACCACTGTTCTCTAAGTCTCTGGGGACTTTTGGCCCCAACAGGTTTAGCTGCTTTTCACCATGTGCCCTCTATATTTTTTATCTTCTTGATCCCTATCCCAATGGCAAGGGAATGTAGTGGAACATAGCTTATATGGACAGAAGATATTTTTCTACTTTTGTTACTGCATCACATGCACATAGGAAGGTGAAGAGTAAATTGGGGGACCACCATTTATATTTTTTATTTAGTTATTATTTCTTAGTTCATGTTTTTTGTCCTCCATATATTGCTGTGATTTTTAATGTTGATGCCCTCGCCTGCAACTTGAAAAATATGTATGTTTACACTGTTTGCAACTAATTCATACATTACTGAGTATACAAGTTAATTTGCAAATGTTAGCATGTGAGGGCATGTGACATCAGTCAGGTTCATCACAATCATAATAACAGTACATCTGTACCACTTGATGGTGCAACAGCTACTATTTTATGTTTTGACAATTGATCACCACCCAGAGATGTGCAATCACTCTATTAATTTATCCATCAATATACAGTATTTATTTGTTTAAGGGGAATGCAAAATGTATGTTATTTGAAGGGAAAATACATGCACATAACCATATCAGTAGTCTTTCTGGAGCTACCTTACACAAGCCCTTGAAACACCATGGAAAAATGCACAGCTCTACATCAACTAGCAAAAAACAGAATAACTTACCTTGCCTTGTGCTGTTCCTAATATGAAGATAATGCAGCCCATAAAAAACTGATGCTGCGTCACATACTACTGATGTCTATGCTATAAACACAGCAGCAATGTGTGAGGTTCCTTTTTTAACCAGCTTCTCTATTCGTTACACTGTGCTTCAGCCTCCAGGCAACTGATGTACCAGGGGCTGCCTGGCTACTCCAAAAGTATGTCTCTAGAGTCAGGGTTCCACATTAAACTCTACCTGTATCCATCTGAGAAAAGGCATGCTAGCCTGTTAAGCAAGTCATTAAGCACCCTCAAAAGATGTGGAACCATGATCCTTTCACAGGGACATTCTGTGGAACAATGGGGAAACGGCTGTTCCTTTAATCCAGATTTCCCTGTGGTCATGCTTTTGAGTAAGAATCTTGATGTTGGCTTTGATTAAAATGTCATTTGGAAATTTGTTTTCTGTTTATATATATATATATATTATTTAATGCACTATACACAAACCTACAGAGAATCAGTCACTGTAACCTTTTTTTCATAATTCAGCAGCTTTCAAGATATTTTTAATAATACATTTCATCTTACCTACCTTTTGATGCTGCTTAACACTTTCCATCATATATTTTACTATATGCACTGGCCACTTTTCTCTGATTGTATATTTGTGCATTTTAAATCCTACTGACTTGTCTTAAGGCCTGTACAAGGCTGAAAGAGGATAGTTAAACTCCAAATTCCACACATGCTTCTAATTCTATAAATATACCTTGCATATTATATACAAAAATATACACTAATACACGATTTGTAAACTATAAAGGCACATGCTTTTTATTTACATGTGCCCTTATCATTTACAAATGGTGTATTAGTGTATATTTGTATCAATAATATGCAAGGTCTATTCATTTATAATATGCAAGGTATATAATATGCAAGGTATATACCGTATTGGCTCGGATATAGGCCGCCCCCGTATATAGGCCGCACCCTAAAAGTTTGGTGCTTTTTTAAAGAAAAAGTTTTTTTCTTTAAAAAAGCACCAAAAAAAACATGCTGCCACTCTGCCCCCCCCGAGATACGCTGCCACTGTCCTCCCTCCCCGAGATATGCTACCACTGTCCTCCCTCCCCGAGATATGCTACCACTGTCCTCCCCCCCCCCCGATATGCTACCACTGTCCTCCTCCTCCCCCCCCGATATGCTACCACTGCCCCCCCCTCGATATGCTGCCACTGTCCTCCTCTGCCCCCCCCTCCTCGACTTACCGGAGCAGACTCCCGGGTGTCTTGCGGGGCCGGCGGGGGACATCTACGCAATACGCGTATGCAACTTCCGGTGCCTGTACCGGAAGTTGCATACGCATATTGCGTAGATGTCTCCCGCCGGCCCCGCAAGACACCCGGGAGTCTGCTCCGGTAAGTCGGGGGTGGGCAGAGGTAAAACGCATCGTGCGGACGGTCCGCACGATGCGCTTAGACAACCTCCCGTGCCGGCAACCCCCCCCCGTGGGAAGTGCTGGCAGGGGAGGCTGTCTGAGCGTATCGGGGAGTAGGATGCAGGTCCCCTGCACCGCTGCGGGGGATCTGTATCCTAACCCCGCTGCCTGCCCGGCGCCCGGGACTGCATGTCCCGGGCGTCGGGCGCTAAACCCCGAATATAGGCCGCACCCCCACTTTAAAGACTTAAAGTGGGGGAAAAAAGTGTGGCCTATATTCGAGCCAATACAGTAATATGCAGGGTATAATATGCAAGGTCTATAAATATACCTTGCATATTATATATACAAATATACACCAATACACCATGTGTAAACTATGAAGGCACATAGACAGCATCTAAATAAAAAGCATGTGCCTGTAAATAAAATATTTACACAAATCATGGAGCTTGTATGAATCATTGGTTAATCCTGGTTAACATCCTGCTATAGTCTCAGTAAACAAACAAAAACATGTTTGTATGCACCAAGTCTAATGAGAACCATATAACACTGTAACCATCCTTTTCTCTCCTCATCACATGATGTAACGTGATGAAACGAGGGAACATAAAATTTGATGGTAGGTAAGAATAATTTGGTCTAGTCTGCTGTAAAGACTCAAACATACCTAAATAAGCCATTGATCTTGACTCTGTGTAGCCATACACATTCCACATTCTGTGCTCTCCTGTCTCATGCCGACTGTTGCCTTTCCTTTGGAATAGGGGATTAAAGTATTGTTTAATACCATTAGGGGGCATATAAGTGCTGCTTGCAACTTTTAGCGAGAGAGAGTGGCCAAGCTTGGTCAGTTGAGTTAACCTTTAACTTGACCAACTACTTGGCTTCTTATTGAGTAGATCCTAGATATTAAATGCTTCATCACATGGCTTTAAGATCTATATGTACTAGCAGAAATTAATCAGTATGGTAAGAATACATTTTTAGATGAAACCTAAAGTAGGGATGTTTATGGGATCAGGTCTGGTTTACAACAGCTGTTTAGCAACAGCTGCCTTTCCCCTTCAGTTGAGCCTCCATGTGCTTAAATTATGTTTGGAGTTTGCTATCTACCTGACAGTGGAGTCTAGATGTCAGGAAATTATAAGGTTAAAATAGGGATAGTTAATAGGGCAATGGTGGTGTCAAGGTAGACACTCAAGAGCAGGGAAACTTACAGTTAAAAAGCTGAGCTGGGGTCAAAAACAGAGACAATGCCAATCAGAGGAGCAAGAAGGAAGCAAAAGCATAAACTCTAGCCAATGTCTAAATGTAGAATAACTGCTCTGAAATAGTACCAATGGCCATGTTGATTGGGAGCAGGCAATATTTTAACTGATTTCTGTATAATAATGTGACAAAATAATTGCCATAGGAATAGGACAGAAATAGGACTCGTAGGCTGTTTAGAGGGGGGAGGTGGCACAGGCAGGTTGCTTCAGAGGTAGAAGTAGCACAGACAGGCTGCTTCAGGGGCAGAGGTGGCACAAGCAGGCTTCTTCAGGGACAGAGTTGGCACTGTTAGGCTGTTTTGGGGGCAGAGTTGGCACAAGCAGACTGCTTCAGGACAGAGATGGCACAGCCAGGCTGTTTTAGGGGCAGAGGTGCAACAGGCAGGCTGTTTTAGGGGCAACTGTGGCAGAGGCAGGATGCTTCAGGGGCAGAGGTGGCACAGCCAGGCTGCTTCAGGGCAGAGATAAAACAGCCAGGCTGTTTTAGGGCAGCTGTGGCACATGCAGGTTTTTTAAGGGCAGCCGTGGCACAGGCAGGCTGTTTTAGGGGCAGTGGTGGCACAGACAGGCAGTTTTAGGTGCAGCGAGAGCATGGGGAGGCTGTTTTAGGGGCAGAGGCCTACCACGTCAAAGTCTGGCTTACCGTATAGTGATAGGGGTTATGCTGCACTACTGTCAATGTCTGGCTCAGTATATAGTAATGGGAGTTATGCTGTACCATTTATGTTATTTATTTAAACATTTAATTTATTTATTAGTTATTAATTTATTTTTTCAGATTCCTAGTTTTTTCCAGTTGATATACAGTTTACAAATGTGTGAAATAAATATTCTTGCCAACATAATTTTTTGGGGGGAGAGGGGTGTCACATACAGGATCCACCCTGGGTGCCAAATACTCTAGGTGCGCCCCTGTATTTAATGATTAAATACACCAAAATGTCAGAAAATGTTACTTATCTATATATATATATATCACGTTTATATATGAGGCAATGGATATTAGACGACTAACACAAATATATGTATTCATTCTACTGTCATAGGAAAACAGTTGATGTTCACACAATTTCTTAAATTAAATAAGACATCATCACCTGTTCCTTCAAAGTACAATACACAGGTAAAAACACAAAAATCTAAACTATGAATTGAATATCACATAACAATCGAGTGAGACACATAATCCAGTGGCACAAAAACAACACTTAGTTTGGTAGGCTTTTATTCTTCAGATAAGTGTTATTTTCCAGAACCTTCAGTATACTCACAATTATGATACTTGGAGCTTCACTCCATCTCTTGCCTCTATTTCCCAATTTTTGCCTTCTTCCTTGTAGCATGCTAAAGATCTTGTCAGAACATTATCTGGGGGAAAAGTTAAAAGTCACTGTTTCGACGAAAAATTAAAGGACAGGGAATCAATGAAGACATAGATATTATTATACTCATAACTCATTAAAACAAATCATACAATTGATGCAAAGAAGTTTTTTGTCTTCATTAGTAGAAGGGACAAAGTTACACTATGCAAAAATTAAGGTTACATAACTGAATTCAACCTTTTATCAACAGACCCAAAAGTTCATACTTTATTGTTTGTGTTGCAAATTATGCCGGGATCTACGGTAATTTGACATAGATAACAAGAATAAAGCTAACTAAAAACTGTTGTTTTGGTCATTTTTACAGTAAGAATGAAAACTAAATTATAAATCCAGTTTATGCATATGGTACCAATTACACATTTCTTAGGTTGATGTTTTCATGCGTTTCATTCTGTTGGTCAGTGACAGTGCCAAGTAATTGCAGTCTCTAACCAAAAAGACATGTAAAATGGTCCATCTCTGATCAAATAAATTATTTTTTTTCACACAAAATGAGCAATAAAATACGCCGATTTAGATATTTTTTAAGTAAACTATATACTTCATGTATTTGTAATTAAAATACAAAATATACAGAACCAACTGTCTTCAGAAACACAGATTGGGGATTCTCACTTTTTTTTGTACATTACAGTGATTTACTGTTATAAGTCACACTCGTATTTGTATCTCTTCATCCAGATATACTTTCTGTAGACCCCAGTATAAAACTATAGTAAGCCCCGGTATATTAGCCAGTTTTGTTTTCATATACTTGATAACCATTCACATCAGCTTCTCTTTATCTAGCAGTGATTTCTATACAATAGGAGGACCATAAAAGAATCAAGCTTCACACTCAGAAGTCAGATTGCTCTAAGATTACATTGGTTCCCACTACCTTATGCTATTTGTAATCCATTTACCCTTAATTTTTTCCATTACGTTTCTCATTTATTTTATTGCTTTGCACAAGGGAGAGAAAATATTACAGGTTAGGCTTCATGGTAAAGCAATTTCATTTAATTTGCAGCTCATTCATTGTAAACAACATGTTTCGTTGCAGTATAGTTTAACTTTTGGAACCATTCCCAACACTAAAAAGCCTACTGTTGCTGAAAGAATAAATGTGAATATTTTAGTACGCTACTATGTTCCTCTGCAAATATATTAGCAAAGGTACGCCAAAATATTATTTTTATTAACTTAATTGATTTACCCACTAACACGTAGGTGACCCTCTCATCTTTGGCCCAAAGTAAACCGATGCATATTATGATGGCAGAGGACAAAGCTAACAATAGGTCTCACCATAGACCAGTTCTGGGATATGAAAATTTACCACTACAACGACTATTATGTTTGAGAAACCTTTTTATTGTTTTTTTACGGTTCAATATGTGCATCCCACGTAACGTGACACGTGCGGCATCTAGATAAGATGCAAAACGTATTTAAGAACAAAATTAATCAAATGACATTCGGTTTTCTCATTAAAGATACCAGATTAAATTAATGAAACATTAATCACTGGCAATTTTAAGGCCAGCAATTAGTCTATTTCTTATAAATGTTATGCATTTTAAAGGCCAACTTTATTTTTCACATTTAGAGCATGCCAAATTCTATTGCAGAAGCCATCAATAAGATGATAAAGGGTGATTTTTTGATAATGTTTACCATAGAGGCAAACATACAGATGAAGAAATCACATCCAGCAGTCAGCCTTATCAGTGTTCTGCTTGAATTTCTTAATGGCTGTTTCTTAATGTTTTTTTTTCACAGTACCTGTATATAGTAGGTCAAATATGAATGCAACTATACACACCCTAATAATTCCCAATTCTTTGATTATTCTGGTACCAGAAAAACAAATGTAAATGTGTTTAATAATACTACCCCTTAAATTTAAATGGGTTTCCATCACCTTTACCCACCATAACTTATGAAATGGTATATGTATATATATATATATATATATATATATATATATATATATATATATATATATATATATATATATATCAATTCCACTTTTTATTTAATTTGTCATGTAGGGCATGCGAAAAAATACATTTCTAGGAGACATTTATTACAAGAAATATTTCTAAAAATGGCATTACTTAAAATATTCTTACATGCTTCTAACAGGTGATAATATGATAAACAGGTACATGGATACAAGAATATCACAGCTATTATATATAGCAATTAGTCACACTTGATAAAATGTGTGATAATTTAACGTGCATTTTCACATCTTTGTTCCCTAGTTTATTTATAGCATTCATGCATCTGACTCGTTGAATGTATCTGACAAACTATATAGCTAAAATAAACAGTTGTACATCAAAAAAAGAAAGCTCTCTGTAGAACCCCTATGATTAGGATAATCTAGAAGGTGATGTGATATGACCCAAGTCTTCCCACAAGTACATACAAAACAAATTCATTTTTCTACTCCCTCAAATGCGCCTGAGAGTATTATTTTTCCTAGGATTCGCTCGGGTTCAGTAGGCCTTGTCTGACCTCACTTAATTTTACTCCCCACTGCAAAAGAGGTAGTTAATATTATAACATCAGAGAGAATGGTAGATAAGTGGAACAGCCTCCCTGCAGACGTGCTAGAGGCTAATACAGTGAGGAAATTTAAACCTCCTATATGGGACCCCATTTATTTATTTTTAAATATTGCAACCTGAGTTTTACATACAATTTCGCTTGAATGTGGTGGAAATTGTCCAATTTTCATCTCAATTTTAGTCAGCTTGAACACTTTTATAGTGCCGTTTAAATAACCAAGTAATTTTACAAGCATAATTTGGATAATCAAATAACTTCATGTTGTCGCTTTTGTATGTCAAATATTTTTTGTAAATAATGCATAATTTAATAATAGGAATTACAGTTGCAAAAGTACAGCACACAGCAAACAAGTGAATGACTTGTGATATTGGAGTCTGGCTCAAAAGAGACTTATGTATGACTGAAGAACGAAATACATTTGGGTGGAGAATATCCAGCAAGGGTTTTCTGATTTTTGAGAAAATCAACCATATATATTGAATAATATTTAGCCAATTATACTGGATACTTAATCAATAATGCAATAGATACATACAATAGTCTAGAGAATATTAAAATATTGAATTGTCTGGAAATGTAACCAATAAAATATAGCAACAGAAAATAGCATAGCTTGAAAAGTTTGATAAAAATCAAGCTCATCATGTAACATGATATACGATAATACTTGTTTCAAATGTAAATTGCACATAAAGTGCATACATATACCGTATTGGCCCGAATATAGGCCACATTCCCCCCCACACACACTTTAGGTCTTTAAAGTGGGGGTGCGGCCTATATTCTGGGTTTTGCGCAGGGATGTGCAGTTCGTGTCACCCGACGCCCGGGACATGCAGCTCTGAGCGCCGGCCGGGTGTGTTTGTTCCGTTTTTTATTTATCCTTGCTGCGGGTAAGCAGCAGGGTTAGGATCTAGATCCCCGCAGCGCTGCAGGGGACCTGGATCCTTCTCTCCGGCAGCCGTGGAAGTCTGCGCCATGACCTCCGCTGCCGGAACATCCGCTTATGGTGGAGCACCAGCGGAGGTTGCATACGGGTCAAATATCATTTTGACTAACATATCAAAGTTAAGGACTACATTCTGTATTCTAATTTGATTCTCTGTCTTTCCCACCTCAGCAGTTATGGAGTGCAGTTGGCTGAAGGCATGTGAGATTATGTCAGTGATATCATCAGGAGATACCCCCACAACCCAAAGGTGAAATAATTCACTGATCCACCCATGATCTGTACAAATAGTTGGTTTCGTGATACCTGTCTAGGAGCATGGGTCAAGACAAATATTAAAAGAGTAACATGTAAAAACATTTTTGCAAATCATTGACAGAGGGAGTTGGTTCTTTAATACTTTAATACATCTTCATGTGCTATGGAAAGCTAGAATAAAGTTTTTCCTTTTTAATATGAAATTGGCATTATTAGGATAAAAAATAAAAAAAATACAATGTTATATTGTATGCATTTATATTGTATCCACAGTGCTTATTGTAAATACTGTGCAAATCATATAAGGTTAGGTGAAGACAGAAATCATGTATGGCAGTTCTATAATACTAAAGAAATTAGTGTAACATCGAGGAAATATATTTTTTCTGCAAATAAAAAATGGGTTAAATCCTGATGCATGCTAAACATCATGCGGCAACACATATAAAAAAAAAACAAATGAAGTATTTCTACTTAGGTTACGGTTAATGAGATGCGATAATTGAATTTGTGTCATATGGGGCATTTCCGTAAAGATCCTTACACAATGAGTTGAGATCTTCCTCATCCAATAAATGTGACCTGTGTATTTTTTTAGCGTTTGTCTATTTTGTCTTTATTCTTTAAGGGCCAATAAGTTGTAAATCTATTTATTTCACTCAATTTGTAGAAGTAAGCATAGACAACTGTCCTGCTGTTGTTACAGCTTTGCAGAGTTTGTCTCTATAATTGTGCAGGACAGACTTTTAAGCGATCACTAGATTTAAAGGGACCGTATAATGATAGCATCACAAACAACAATGCATATTAAAGTACATTAATCTGTATTCTCAAAAAAAATGAGAGAAGCTAAAGCGCCAGGGCTAAAGAGAAAACATTTAAATACATAAAGAGACTTAACAAATTACAGGAGGAAAGTTTATTTCAAAGAAAGAGAAATGTTAGAACCAGATGTCTAGAACTAGAGGATCAGGAGATTAGATATAACGTAAGGAAGTTTTACTTTACTTCGATAGTAGATGGGTGGAACAGTCTCACAGCAGATGTGGTAGAGGTTAATACAGTAATGGGGGAGAGAGGGTATGAAAGTAGAGAAGCGAGGAAATGAATAATTGTTAATTGTTTGAATCAACTAGTGTTGTATGCTACAGAGGTTCACTTTTCACTTTGGTGCACTAGGGGTGGATTCAGTTATAATACACTGAATACGCAAGATCATCTGGAGTCAGAGATGATAGCTTTTAATGAGGCAACAGAAAAAGATGTAGGGTACATTCATTTATGGGACCTCAGAGGTCTCTTCTACACCTGTTTTCTAAAATACTAGCAGCTGTGTATGTACTTTTAACTTTACTATATACAAAGTGCATGATGCACAACACATACACATGAACTGAGATCCACCATGTCTATAAGGATGTAGAAGAATATTAGTCACTTCAAATATAACACAATATAATTAAAAACAAGAATGCATACTGTCTCTTTAATAAACGTGTTGGCAATGCCATAGATCAAAAGAAAATCGATTGAACTGAGTCAAGAAACCATTGTTACATCCATTATCAATAACCATTAATCAGTTACACCAACAGAAGGCTATTTATCCATAAAGTCCACCAGTCCAGCCACTTTATAGAAGCAGAATGTCAGAGAATACTATATATATAACCAACCATTGTTAATCCGGATTACCAGTTTGTGGATCCTTGTTTAAACTCTTTTAATTCAAATCAGTAATCTGGAGGGTGTATCTAGAGCGTCTTCATCACAGGATGAACTGGTATAAATTGCCCCAAGCCTATGGGCGACGCCGCACACAACTGCCTGTGCATGCTCCCGGTCTGCTCCACGGAATGTGACTTCTCGAGCCACTCGTGATCGTGACAGTCTCCGCCTTGCTGAAACTTTTAGAACGCTCTCTTCCTGGTTCTCACACTCTTCCAGTGACATTTATCCCCAGGTTTATCGCTGACAGGCTGAAAGAGAACATGAGCAGGGCAGAGATGACACTAGATGAGCTGCTGTCCTTCTCCTACTTTGAGAAGTCATGGGCAAGCCCCACTCACTATGGCTATGGAGGCACCATTAATGACATGAGGAAAAGAGAATTCAGCAGAATTGGAGGTAAAATAGGGGTTTTATATGTGACAATCCACAGATTCTGTCTGACACTAAACTTTCCAGGTTTGTCAATTCAGGGCAGTTTAATGACTCTTTTAATTTATCATATACAATAAATATTCATCAAATAACTGAGACTGTTGTAATGTCATTTTATAAGTGAAAAAAGTCACAAATCAAGTGGTATAAGTATATATATGTGTGTTTCATATAACACCATCATATTCCCCAGTGCTATCTATCTATCTTTATATAAAATATAGTAATAATACAATTATAATAAATTATATACATATAGTATATAATTTATTGTTTATATAGCACATCACAAAATATATATAATATATATATATAAAATATAGTAATTACAAGAAAATTAAATAAATGAGATATATATTGTATTTAATTATTGTTTATATAGTGCCATCATATTCCCCAGTCCTGCACTATATATATATATATATACATATATATATATATGTATATATATATATGTATATATATATATGTATATATATATATATATATATATATATATATATACATATATATATATATATATATATATATATATATTTCTAGCACCATCATATTCTGCAGCGCTGGACAGTGGGGAACTAGATCACAAGTAGCATATCACATAAAAATTTATACTAAACAAAAAGTAGCAAGATTTACTAACTCAATGGAGTTTACAAGATAGGCACACACTGAACTTGGTTTACAATTATGTGCGCAGATATCTAAATATTTACTGATAACACACGCCTGCTTGGTTATTGTGTAATACCGTTCAGCGTGTTTTATAATCTCTACAGCTCAGGCATTAAACTGTATAGACATGTCCTACTAATAAAAAATCATCGTTAATAGAGTAATAAGGCATTGTAATCCCGCTAGCTAAAATATTTCATCTTTATTTCATCTTTTTCACAAAACAAACTGATGGTAATTACTGAAACATTAAGCAGGATACACATTAGATACATTTAATAGTTAATATTTTAGTTTAACCCTTTTTTTATCATAGCCACTTAAGACAGTAGTCCTAAAAAGATGTCACATTTAGAATTATGGGGTTAATGATTGCCTTTTCCAGTTATTTTTTTAACACACATTAACCCCCGGTGGATGTAATACTAAAGCAGCTCAGTAGCATTTTACTTTACAGAGAAGGTAGTAGATAAGTGGAACAGTCTCCCAGTATGAGTGGGAAATCTTCACATAGTAAGGAAATGTAAACATGCATTGGATAGGTATATGGCATATGTCATGAATCTAAGACGAGACCAAGGGGTGAGTCTTAAAAGCAGGGCGAAACAAGCATAATACATAGCCCTAATGGTTCTTATATGACAGTGTCTTCACACTAGGGTCACCGAATTTTCTTTTTTTGGGTGATGTGTTCATTGAAATGGATTGTGGTAGCTGCACTGCTGTCCTCCATAAGGATTTTATTAATAGGTGATCAAAGTGGCATATGGTCTTCCTAATTCAAACTCCAAAATCTGCGACAATAGCGTTTAATAATAATTTCATTTTAGAGCATATTTGGGCATATTAGTATAGTGACATCCATGATGTGGAAGATATCACATACTTGTCTTTGCAGCTTACGGAAAAGAATATATGAATGACATTTTAGGGACATATAAAAAAAATAGGCTTTGTCACCCTAATGCTCTTAAATAAGGAACCCTTGCTCATTTAATAGGGGATCAACTGTGCCTCTATCTGTCAGACACTGAAACTTGGTTTAGTGATTTTTGCATTTAGATGAGGATTATCTGCAGTCTGGGACTCATTCTTCCTCATACATGGAATCCCTTTTAAATGTATTAGTTTCATTAATATAGCCAATTAGCCATATTTAAAACGAGAGGGCTGTTTAGGACATCAATAGTTCCCCCTCTGTTCTGACTGGAAGTACTAGACATACCCAAACAAATTTAAAAAAAGATGCCATATACCGTGTTTGCTTCAATATAAGACAAGGTTTTTTTTCAGAATATCACTCCTGATCTGATAATCAAGGTCGTTTTATTATCTGACCTTAAATAGAGGTCTGCATTAGACTTTCCCTTCAAGACACAGAGGTGATTTACAGCTGTTGTTTCTCTTTGGGCACTATTGGTATTGTAAATAAGTAGATATTTAGTGTGTTTTTATGTGCTATGGGCAATGACTAAAGTAGTTTAATAAAAATACTCATACTTATGTATAAAAATGCATGATGCCTAACATTTACCTCGCGCAAACGGTATGAAGATGGAATGAGCATCTGTTATATTTATATATATTCACAGGTCTACGTATTGTCATAACTGTCACATTCTAGGAAACAGTGTATATATATATCTATATATATATAGATATATATAGATATATATATACATATTAGGAAGCACTATTAAACACTCATCTACATCCACCAGACAAGCCAGAAGACTTTTTTCCTCCCACGGAACTCTTTTAGTTCTACCATCACTGCAAGCGATTCTGGATTGACATATGCAAACAAAGTTAACAATGATGCTTTTTTTTTGCCCCTATATCCACATGGCTCCTTTAGAGCTCATGTCTGGGAAAGAGGTGCAGTAGCCAGATCACCGCTCATGGACAGCCGTTTCGTCCTTAACGGGACTCATCAGCATGAGGTTGTGATACTGGCTTTAAGGATTGGGGCTGGACCCTAATTAGGTAATATCAGATATTATTAAATATCTATATCCACTTCTGGATTATATATATATATATATATATATATATATATATATATATATATATATAATATAATTAATGTTGTTTCTATAACAACTTTATATATTATAGATCATCAATCAGTGAGTATGTATCGCAAATAAAGCCGCTCAGCTCTCCGGTAGTCCAGTGAGGTATATTTAATTCAGCAACATGGGCAACGTTTCGACCTTACGTTCTGTATCGAGCCATGGCAAACATGTGAATGCAGTGAGTTTATATAGCAAAAGACAGGTTAATTCCAACAATCATTAACCATGTGTGAAAGTAAAGTGACAATGCAAAAAACATCAGATTAACAGGTGATTCCATACACAATGAGGAAATATTAATATATAACAAAGTAACAAATGTAAACATCAGTGAGTATGTAGTCACAGAGTAGTAAATTGTAGATACTAAAAGACGAAAATGAGCCTGTACTGCAGAAAATGTGTAAAAAGAAAAGCACAATTTCATCTAAATACCTGCATGAACATTATATAGATTTTAGTTGACAGAAAAATAGATTTTGCTTATATATTAAGCGATATATATATACTAAAATGTTTAAGATGGGTTTATACATTAAAAATATGCATGTTTAATACAAATCCTTTCAAAGTAGCTCCTGCGCAACAGCCTCTCTCTTCAAATCCTCACGTCATTGACGTCAGAACACTCATGTAGTTTTACTTTATTTTCTTTCTCAGCTTACATCTATCTCGACTTTTCCGTGACTGGTGGGTTAGAGATTTCATTTCAGCCCTCTATGGATTATTTATTTGAACACCTTTTTGCAGCTAACAAGCATGTTCTCTCTAAAAAAAAACCAACCAAATACACACTTTGAGAACCGCTAAAACGGAAGGTAAATGCTTGTCTAGACTGAACAGTGAGTCCCATTTAGGCAGAGGAAAAGACGAATCCGAATAATCTTGAACTCCACTTAGATTCCATTCACAATCTTATCATCATTTCTTAAACTTATTATGCATTGCTTACTATTAAATTAGAATTAATATGTGGTAATATTAAATATAGATTATTAAAATCTGATTAAGATGATTTCTCTTTTACGCTGCAAACATTTCTGACATTTTTAAACCTTTCATAATTGACAATAAATACACTCTTTTAAACAGGAGCGAGGCATTTCCACCATTGGCTTTTTCTATTGGCTAGGATTAATGTTTTCCAAAAAGAAATATTTTTGTGCTTTTCGGATCACGAGTAAAAGGTGGCCCACTTCACCACAGCGTAGTGCTTAGAGCAAAGCAAATATTATTTTCTAATTCAATCACTATCACCCTTCACTAAGTAATGCAGAGTAGAGCCCTGCGCGGGACTACTTTTTTAATCCCGCTCCCACCCGCTCCCGCGGTTTTTAATCCCGCTCCCGCCCGCTCCCGCAATGTGGGTGTTCCGCTCCCGCCCGCTCCCGCCACTTTTGTGGCCAATCCCACCCGCTCCCGCCACATTACCTGCGCGCCTCCTTAACTGATTTCCCGCGCAGTCCCGCGCGGCTGCCCTCGAGTTGTTCCCTCACGGCGTCTCTTCTCTTGCTCCGCCCAGGAACAAGGCGGAGTCACAGGGAGTGACGTCACATCACGTGACTCCGTTTTTTTCCTGGGCGGAGCAAGCTAGGAGACACTGTAAGGGAGCAGCAAGAAGGCAGCCTTGCGGGACTGCGCAGGATTACCGGGACCCGCAGGTACAGTGCCTGACCGCCCGCTCCCGCCCGCAGCCCCAGTAAGACCGCCCGCGCCCGCAAGTTTTTTGGCGGGTCCCGCGGGACCCGCGGGACCCGCCTCCCAGTGCAGTCCTCTAATGCAGAGCCTGAAACTTTTAATATTACTAAATGACTTATGGTAGAACAGTAGATATAGGGTACCAGAGATGCAGATCTATTTTACAAATGAAGACTATAATATTCACCCAATTGTTTTTTTTAATGCTCTTCATTCTTTTGATAGCGATATACTTTTTACTACTTACTTCTGCTGACTTTATTGACATCAGAACGATGCAATCATCTTATAATTGGAGACTCGGTATCCTTCACAGGCTGATGTAGTTCAAAAAGGGACATGATATGTTTTTGAAATTTCCTAATATATGTTTGGAAATAAAACCAAATTTCTATCGTATGATTCATCTTGTATTTTATCTTTAGTTCTTTGCAACAACATGAATTATTATGATGTTCCTTTTTTGCTGGAAAAAGAAAAAACAGATTGAGAAAAAAAAGAGATTTTTTTTTTTGTTCCAAGTCAGCATTTACATTTTTTGCAGGTGTCAGAAAAACATAGTAAACATAGTCAGTGCTTGAGTTCTTGTTATCTGAGCAGCATTTCACTAAACAATTCCTAATTCCAGCACGTGTGTAGGTGGCTGTATATAATCCTAACATATTCCTCCTTTGGGTTAGAACTGGCAGTAGTTAAGAATTAATGTAAGGCCAACATAAGAACTTCATTCCAGGAGTTGCTTAGGAAAGGGTTAACTGCTCTGAAGTTAGACAGGTAGTTGTGCTAGGTGAAGGGTCAGTTTTTAAGGTAAATTAACCATCTCTTCTATTGCTCCCTTTTTTTAACTTTACACCACGTGTCAGTGTTTTCCTTTTCCTTGCACCATATGACCATACCTGGGAGCCTTCCCATGCAGGACACGGCCAGGACTGCACACTGACGTCAGCGGGCGGTCGGGCTGACGTCGGTGGGTGGTCGGGCTGACGTTAATGGGAGTTCCCCATGACGTCGGGGGCGTTCCCACTGACGTCAGTGGGAACGCCCCCAACGTCAGCGGGAAACACTCCCATTTAATGGCAGAATGGGCAGGGAGTGGCGTGGAGGATTCAGGTCTTGTCCCGGAGAACCGGAGGAGCGGCGCTCACCCGGCAATCTCCGGGTCAAACCCGGAGAGTTCCCAGGTATGCATATGACTTGCCCTGTCATGAGCATCGGTTTAGTTCTGTTTTATTGCAGGAGTTGACTATCCGGGAAGCTATATTCTAGACTTAGCTTTTGGGTGGCCCTTGAGCGAGCAGTTTTATTGTTACCAACATGCTTGGTGATACACTGGCATACAGTATAATTAAGGATATCATGATTGCACAAAATAATTTGTATCCATTGTAATACACATTAGACATAATACCTAATCAAATTTCAAAGAGATAATGGTTGTTGCAGCATTTGTTTTTTTACTATTGGTGTGCATATAAAATGATTTATTTCATAAAATGTACCCTACACATTATTTAAATCAAAGTATCAGGCCCGAGTTTTTGTTTTAAAGCACATGCCAAACATGACTTTTCAAAAGAGTTTTTGGTTCAGCAGGTGGTTAGGGGTTGGAGAAGGGTACTATAGGTCCCTGGATAATCAGAAGCCGGTGTCAGGGGCGGCAGGTTGTTGTGTTTTTAAGGATAACAGGGTCCCCACTACCTTCATACATGCTCACTCATCGCACTACAGATATAAATGTCCATTAAATTATCCATAAGTGTAAAGTAAAAAAACATCTGCACATAAAAGCCCACAATCTCAGAACCATCAATATGGTGGGCCTCATCAAAATATAATTCTAGCATACTGAGCACAGTTATCTCAGATGAAGCCCACCACTCAAATGTTGCCTGTTTTAGGTTGGAGTTGTCTTATAATACGCTGTATCGTGTTTAAAGACTTTAGGAGCTCAGCCTTAGAGAACAAAAGTAGTTTTATGGAGATCTTGAAACGTCTGTTGATTCCCAAGTAGGACAGTCTTAATTCCCAAGGTAGCACAACACCACCAAAATCTTCTGCCTACATCATTGTCTTGTGCTGGTTCATCTTGGGAGCTGAAACCACATGTTACTGGGAAGAATTACTGGACTAATATCATTAAGAAAATGAAAGGATGATACTGTTATGATTACACTCAGATATCCTCGCATACCTATACTGTCCTTGGCCATGTATAATTATCTTTTAAAAGTTGCATGTCTTCCTTTGAACTGTGCTCAAGGAGAATCATACAAGGTTTTCTACTCTTTTACTTACTTAGTGGAATTAGGTCTTTAATCTTTTTTGCCGAAATAAATCAGTTATGTTTCAATCCCTTATGCTTATTACATTCAGAAACACATGGTTTGATGAGTCTAATGAAGCAATTTGTAAACATGAAGCAGTTTTCTTGTATGTATTTACCTTTAATTTTAGTCGCTTGTTGAAAAATAGAGACCATAACATAAAATCGAATATAAATCTAATTATGGATGTTATATTCTCAGTAACTGTTCCATGTCTTCACAGAAATATTAAATACGATAAAATAGTTTTTTTTTTACTATGTGTTCCTGTATCTGGGATATTGCACCATGGAATAGGAACCTCATGGTATTGTATATGTACATGACTTTATGTTAGGAAATATAAAAGTCTGGCTCATCTCCCAGAACAAATAAAAAAAAAAGAATGAACTATAATAAGCATTTTGCCAATTTGTGGGGTATTCAGCACGGGGTCATAAAAATAGGGCTTTGCTTCCTCACAGCCCATATATTTTTGATTAAGTTTATGTGAGGTGGGGATTCTAATTTGGTACTCTCCCCAGTACCAAGTAGAAACTGAATCTTACCAGAGAACCCTGTGACAAGTCTAACCAAAACATTTCAGTTTGCATTCTCGACAGCGCCCAACGATATTGATGTCTGTTAGCCTGGATTTGGGTTGCCATAGCGGGTATTTTTTTCATGGACACATTTTTTTATATTGATGACCACCATCGTTTAAATGTCTCCCTGTACTGATCTCCCTCTGTGAGTTTATACCTCCCACTACAAAATAAACAAAACCACAAAGTGAATATAAATGTGCAAATAGATATAACATTTTTACCTAGAAATGCTCTGCTGGATATAGAGACCCTTTCGCACCATGAATGCTGTGCATTCAAAAATCTCCTAAGGATAAAAGCAAATGTGGTTTTGCTTTGATTTTAACGTTTTTCATTTTTACAATTATTGTTAATAAAAATGATAAGCCGTGCATTTTTTAAATAAGAAAAATGAGATGAATGCCATAAAATTTATTAAAAGGTGAGTTCATTTGATGTATGTTTTATAAATACATTTTGATTTCTCCTGAATTGTTCTTCATTGCTCATTAAGTAAATCATAGCATGCAGCGTGAAGTGGTGGTTATTTGAATTCATTTAAAACTGTGAGTAAATAACACATCAATTAATGCAAATTCACTTTCATCTAGTTTCCTTTCACAGATTTGATTTGTAATGGGAAAATGCTCATTAGACGTAAGAATAATTACACAGGGCCTATATTTCTAGCTGTGTGAAATGTAACCTAAGCATGAGATTTTGTAATTTGCTAATAAATATTTCTGCACTTTTATGTACCAAAAACCCGCTGTTATTTGTTAATGTTAAACTAGTATGTCATTAACCTATGCGGTATTACCACAGGAAGAATTATATACAAATAACATTAAGCAACTCCAAGTATTGTTAATACATTCCCTAAGGCAGTTTCAAACACTGTGTATTATACATAGTGCTTTAACCCCTTCAGTCCCCTACCGGTACATCCAAAAAACGCATCCCAAGAATCCCCTATGGACGTACCGGTACGTCCTGCCCTTCTTGCAGCGGCAGGGACACATCCTTGCCTCTGCACAGGAGATCAGGCTGTCAACCGGCTTTCTGCTTTCTGATCTGATGTTACCACTTCCGGCACGAAAGCCGGAAAGCTGTTACATTTTAAAATGCCCTATCGCATGATCGGGCATTCCCTTCTGGGTTGCGTCACTGCTGACGTCACCTGGAAGTTCATCGGAGGACAGGATATCGCCTGCACGGGTACCTCCGATGGGGCACAGACGCTGCAATCTCTATGCAAGTCAGTGGGCACTTGCATAGAGATCACAGTGTGATCGGTGCAGGGGGATTGCAGGGAGGAGAGTGAGAAACCATGTTTATCACCCTCCTCCCATGCTGAAAAACGAAAAGGAGAAAAAAAGGTTAGTGATTTTTAAAAAGAAATAAAAAAAAAAATCAGTAAAATAATACAATTAATAATTTAAAAAAAACAATAAAGTGAGCTGTCATTGTGACATCACTGGCATTAATAACATGTTCAAGAGGTCCCTAAGAGGACCTCTAACCATTTAAAAAAAACAATTATGAAAAATACCAAAAAATACAAAAAAAAGAAAAAAATATATATAAAAAGATAATAATAAAAAAAGAAACCGACAATTACATTTTAGTAACACCTCCTTTCAGGTTTTTTTAAGGGAGCTGTGGCTTTGACCTACTTTTTACAACATCTATATTAGCAAACAGATACAGTACATTTTTATGATTCATTGTTTTATATAGCACCATCATATTCCGTAGCGCTGTACAATGGGTAGACAGGACATAACAAGTAGTATGTAACATAACAATTTTGACAGAAACAACAGGTGACGAGGGCCCTGCTCAAAACAATCTAAAGGGAGTTAGAGTGTATTACACAATAGGTAAAAGGTAAAAGTGCCAATGTTATGGATGGAGCAGCCACACTAATATGTGTATTGCAGGAGAGGGACTAGGAAAGGTGAGCTAAAGGAATATAGGAGGCCATTAATGTGCAATGTTTTAAGTGTCCATAAAAAAAGTGGGTCTTGAGGGATTTTTTGATGGATTGAAGGCAGTTGAAAAGATGGATAGCCCAGGGGAGAGCATTCCAGAGGATAGGGCAGCCCTTGAGAAATCTTGTAAGCAAGCTCCTCTAGAAATCAGAGGACAGTATAGAAGATCATTAGATGAGTGGAGAGACTGGTAAGGAGTGTATTTAGAGATGAGTGAGGAGATGTAAGTAGGGGAAGCGCTATGAAGGGCTTTGAAAGTCAAGATTTTGAAATTAATTGCACAGACAGCCAATGAAGAGACTGACGGCAGAAGATAAATCTGGCAGCAGCAAATGGGGTGATTGCCCCATTAACATTAAGGGAAACTGATGAGAGATTGAGTTAGGATACTTTACTCCACTAAAATGGGACTTAATCTTATGGATGAGGCCATGCTTGGTGCATGGTCCTTGTCCCAATAGAAACTGAAGAGCATAGGAACCATCACCTGGATACTCTTATATTGCCTACTAAACCTGTTATTGAAAGGTTTGGATCACTTTTTAAGTTCTAAATGAAGTTCTAGGGCATTTGAGACCTAATGGTTTCCTAACAACAAGCTTCACATTGAAAGTGTCCTGCACATGGACCAATCCAGGGGGCAATGGGACAATAGCCCCTAATGAGAAAGGTGGCATCATGCTCTGCTCGAAGGCAAAAAGAGGTAAATCCTGAGTAAGTCCGGATTTAAGTCTTTATTCCCCTAATTTCAAGAAGGAGGCGGGGCTCATTGGGACCACGTATTGTCACGTTACGTGTCCTGGGGTAGTAATGCGGCAGCTTGCATTAGAGACAAGCTGAGGTAAGTGAGTTGTGTGTGACTGTGTTTGTGTCTAGGTATGTTAGTGTCTGTGTGTCTGGGTATGTTAGTGTTTTTGTTTATCTCAGTATGTGTCTGTTTATATATGTGTCTGGGTATAATAGTGTGTGTGTCTGTGGTTGTCTGAGTATGTTAATCGGTATTAGTTTCTTTAGACATACGTAGTTCAGGGGTATAGCAACGCTTGTGGTGACTAAAACATATAGCAGTATTCACAGATACCTTATTGTGAGCAACCTCCTAATGGAATTCCATCACTATCTACATACTAAGGCATCTCGTTTCCATCCATATCTTATATAATAATTACCTAGCCCATTTAAATAAATGTCCACCAGCCACATTGCTTTATTCTTTTGTGTGTCAATAATCCAGTAGTAGGTTCTCTGCCCTTGTAGCAGAATATGTTTGCTTGTATCATCTTTCTTGTACTACCAATTTTATTTGTATTTTTAAAAACTATTATCAATATTTCTCAATTTTCCACACATTGAAAACATTTTCAATGTGTTTTTTTATTTATAGTATGTTTCTAAAAATCGTGTCATGCAGAAAATGTATTAAAAAAAGAATAAATCATCACAATCACAGTTTTTTGTTGTTCTCTATGCATTGGGTAAATGCATTTGGAAAACAAACAATGCAATCTTTAATTGCATTTGCCACGAATAATCAGCTTTTTCCTCAAGATACTGTTTGATATTATATATATATATGCATATGGATGTAATGGATTGATTCATAATAGGTTATTTTACACCATGATATTGAATTGAATGTGATAAATGTATGTTAATTGTCATGTAGGTTAGCATATAATCAGGGCATATAATGGTAAACAATTTGGGCCATCAATAGGAGTGGCAATACACCAAGACTGTCAGGACACCCAAATGCTTAAAAAACAAAATGAAATAGGTATATCAGATGGGGCATAGGCAAAAACTGGGGAGAAAGAGGGAGTAAAGATTGGTCTAAGCAGAGTACAAGTAGGAATGGCTCTGGCTGCCGTTGTCCCGTTGAGTCCTTAGCTTTAATCTGGCACTACATACATGGCACACCTGCAATATGACTATTGTGAAATCCAGCCCCACTTATCACTCCGCGTCATATGAGCTTCTATACCCTCTTGCTCACTGATGTCCCTTTGCACATGTGAAAGTCTAGCTGGGTCACAAACACAATGATGTTCTTCAACTGCAACTCTTATCGTGCGTTTCTAAAAGGAACAGCTGATTTAGAGGGAACAATGCACACAAAATTTACCTAATGTTAATAATATGGCAATACACTAAATACAACTCAGATATCCTGATAAGCCTGCATCTTTGCTTTGTTGGCACAATAAAATATTAACAATATAACCTTCTATTAAAGTAGCACAAGTATGTAGAGTTCCCATTTCTGAACACGATATTCATTGTCTAAGCAAAAACCAAAACGCGATATTAAACCTATAAAATAATGTCAATGATTTATTGTTTGTTTTTCCCCCCAGATATGACTTATCTTGATCACGTTGGGGCAACACTTTTTCCCAAAAGCCTCCTGGAGAACTACATGGCTGACTTGTCCGAAAATGTTTATGGTCAGGATAAGTATTGAACTCTTCTTTAAGATTAGCAAATGGCAATCATTTATCCAAGGAGCAGGGCTGATATCAAGGAGATACGATTAACAGTACTTTTGGTGTAGCATTTCCTTTAATGAGCTATGAATGATGCACGTTCTACCTAGCTATAATGGCCTTTTCAAACTGAATATGTGGCTGTGTGTGGATACATTTTAGAACATCTGCTGTTTAATTGAAAGGATTCTACATTATGAATACCAAGCTACGCTATCTTCTAACCTCTTAGTAGTCTTAACAAGTGTCCTTTCAAATGCATTAATCTTTTCTAGGAAAGGGATTAACGTATGTGTGCAAAAACCTTACTAAATGCTGCATTTATAAAAGTGTTTGTTTTTTTTTTTTGCAATACGTACAATGTAATATTAAGTTCCATCTGATCTTAACCAGTTTAACAGATTACATGGCACAGGAAAGTTTGTTTAAGATAGTATAAGTAAATTGAAATATTTCACCTGAAATCTTATGATATATGATGATAAAATATTGTGATGCATTATTAAGTTGCTGCGCTGGAATGTTCAATATCATCGCAACTACCTGCCCTTCGCTAAATGTCCAGTGTATAAGTTTCTTTATATAATCTCCACCTAATGTATCGGTTTGTCTTAGTCTGTCAATTCAAGTCTAGTGGTCCCCCTTGAATATATGTATTGTAAGATGCGCTGCGTAAATTGTTGGCGCTATATAAATAAGAGATAATAATAATAATAATATAGTATTTGTAGGATTATCTAGATCTGAAAATATACCATACCCAAAAATATTTGTGAAATAAATGTAGGTATTCTTTTTACTTAAACATACTGTATAGGTGTGGTCACCTTTTTTTCTGAAATGCTAAAGCTTTATAACTAAACTTTGTTCATTAATATTTTCGTTTATTTAGTACCAAAATATTGTAGAGCAAAATAAGCAGTACTAAGTAGTGAAATGTATATCACAGGCACTAACCCCATGAAATGTTGTCCAGCATACCTGCAGGACAAGCAATTAGGGGCCATTGTGAGGAGGGGAGTTTAAGACATTTGGTGTTTTTTTTATGAAAGTTAATGATGATGACATTAAACAAATTAGAGGCTAAAAACCAGCAAAAAAACTGTGACATGTCCATGAAGCAATCTGGTGGTGTCTGTGATCTGCCAAGGTCCTCACACCAAATGGTTGGTCTACAGTCTGCCTAGTAATTTATCTCATGAATGACATTTATCAACAATTGAGATTGTTAATTCAAAATTAGTACATTTAAAAAAAAAATGTATGGTTCTTCTAGTGACTTGTTTTATCTACATTTGGAAATATACATAAGTAAAGCTTTATTGAGCATCGTGATATTCAGATCCTCTAATCACAGGTCAGATAAAATATTTCCAGTCTAGTACCACTAATTGAATATTTCCATAACTCAGTAAGGCAGTGAATATTATGAAGGGGAATATTAAGCTTTCTAAACTAGAAAATGATGATGATTTGCTCATAGGCTGTAAGTGGGAACTGATTTGAAGTGGGTCGTCAAAATAAATTGCATTTGTGTTTATCAAATATTGGAAAGAGCCTTGATAAAAAATATAATAAAAACTGTGATACGAAAAGCTTGATCACTTTGTATCTGTTCAGTTTCTATGGGAGAATAGGGTAAGTAGGAGAAAATATTTTTGTCATTTTTGCCAAACGTTAAACCATGATTCACCGTTTCCATATTTGATGAACCCGCACAAATTATACATCATTTTGTTAGAGAAAAGTAAGGCCTTCTTTTAAAGTCCTAGAAGCACATAAAACATAATAATTCTAAGTGATAATAGATTAAAAAAAACCTATACTAAAATCATACTGTGAGCGCCACAGCTGAACAATGACCCAATTTATGTTTAGCAACATCTCCTGATTACAGTCATACCCCAGATACATATTTTTTTTGTTCCAGAAGGCTACATCCATGCTTTACATATTAACTCATATTACATATTTGTCTAATACTATTGACTTAAGGGGTTTAGACATAGTGGTGTGTATATATATATATATATTATATTATTATTATTATTATTATTATTATTATTTTTAACTACTGGAAGGGATGAGGGGCACTTTTTAAGAAAAAAATATTCTGTTTGTGCTGATCACACTACTGATCAATAATTGCAAGGAGAACCAATGGGAGAGCCCATCTTGCCACAGATTTTAAGGACATACAAGTACATACTATGGGGACAGAAAGGGTTAACATGAATTAGCAAATGCAACATACCATTGGAACACAGGCCTGATGGTTGCTGATAAAGGGCCTCTGCATGCCTATGAAGATGTATAAAATATTCAGTTAATGGTATTATAATATCGAATTTTGTCTCGCTTTTTTTTAGGGAACCCTCATAGCCAAAACATACGTAGCAGACTGACACATGACACAATTGAACATGTACGATACAGGTAATGTGGTTATGTTATAAGTAAGGATACTTTATCGGGGTTGTGCCATAGTAACCGATAATAGCTGTCGTATATATAACTGTATTTATGCCTTGAAACTTGCTAGGATTCAGCTGGTGACTCCAGGTGAAATGGTCTCCAATCTTCATGCAGGGTCAGTAGCTTTTGGTCACTCCCAGTCTCCATCCAGGTTCTGGCCGTGCCTGGCCACTACCACCCATACCCTGCCTACTTGCAGCCCCTCTCTAGATGTGGCCACATCCTCAGGAGAAGGCAAAGTTCTTAGATATATACATTTGGCCTTAAATATTCCAGCACAACCAATCTTGTTATTAAAACATTCAGAGAAATGATTGATATGAGCACATTTAGCACGCAGCTGATGAAAAGCTTGCATGCGGATTAAGATAAAAGGTAGTCGAATTCACACACATTCACACATCCATTTACTTTGAAGAGGTGAATGAAATGAATAGTCAAAACAGAATTCATTCTACCAATTAAACCAGTGAAGTAGAAACCCTATGTATAAAGAGCCAGGATAATTAGTTATTATAGGGGGTAGGTAAGGTGGAGCAGAAGAGATCTGTAATTAAACAAACGCTGTGACGTGGAACCAAGTTTATATATAATAAGTACAGACAACGGATAAAATGTTAAGAGCAAATATACAGAACATATTTTACACATGCACACAACTGCATGCGCACACACACACACACACACACACACACACACACACACACACACTTGTATATACATTAAGTACCACTATGGGCAAAAGATTAGTGAGGAAGCTGATAATAGTACTGGAATACAGTAACGTTTCTCCAAAAACAAACCAGGGAGGGACTTTGGTCTAGGTGAGGTAATACACTAAGCTTACACATGGTCTAATTGACCAAAAGCAGACAGTCATACACTAATCAAGCTGAAATATCACTCCTAAACATAACTGAGATGGGGTTAGATTGCTTGTGGCATCATACGTTGTTACATTATGTGGGTTGAATTGGATTATTAGTGATCAATTATAGAATGCTTTAAAAAGAGGCTGCCGTTGTATTTTAGGCATATTATAAAAATGTTATTTCACTGCCAAAAATGTAAACGAGTCTCAAAGGCATGTTGTACTTCTGGATTTTCAATAGATGTGCTAGATTCCATTCTAATAATGTAAATGTGAACTTGTGTTATTAAACATTGGAGCAATTTCAAACTCGCTGGCTTATATAGTCTGGGTAAAAATGACATTTTTCATACTAGATACATGAGCGTTTCCAATATTTCTCTTTTTCATACATTTAGCTACAACTACATTTAAATGGTATAGCAAATCTACAGTTTTCTAAAAAAAAAAAAAAAAACAACACCTTTTTTCTTACTTGCTGCGTTGTTGCATTTTATTTACAAAAGCCCTGAAGGCAAAAGAGTTTGCTGAAAATGCAGCTTTCTAGCAACCAACTTACACAAGCCATGCAAAAGTCTAACAGATTTACTAAAACCAACTAGAATTACACTCACGCACAACTTGCATACATGATGCCACCCTTTCCCAACAAGTTAAATAATAAAAAAGCAGTAAATAAACAAAAAAATCTGGAGGGCTGATGAGTGTGCCTTGGTGTCCCCCTTTATTCCCATTCGCTCTGCTCTGTGGGGTGGGTTGTAATAAAATAAACCTTTGGGGTTATAGAGACCAGGTATTCCACTAACCTCCATCCCCTGCCCAGATCTCTTGGGTATGTCCAGACTAAAATAGCCATGTTTAAATCATTGTTTGCATTTGCATGTCCTACTTTACATCCTAACTATTTGAATTAAACAGTGCCTTGCGTTGGTTTATCGTTTAACAGAAATAAAAACCATTCCATACACATCAGAGAATGCAGAAATGCAAGTCTTACATTTAGTAATTGATGTGATTTGAAAACACTTTGGAATAAAACCCTTTTTTTCTTGAGCACATAATCTGTTTTGAAAAATTAATCATCCTTGAAAATTTCAGGAAGCAATTGGCATTCTTAGCTAAATGCCATTATCTGCTAAATAATGTATCATTATTGATATGTTCACATGGTAAATCTGGAAACTGTCTGCAAAGTAACCCAACAAAGAAAAAACATGCTTGGGTTTTCAATGTTATAACATAAAAACATAGTATTTGACAGCAGATAAGAATCATTCAGCTCATCTGGACCGCACATTGTTCCTGATGTAAAAACCTCAAACCTTATTTGGTCCTTGGTTTTGTCCTATATTCAGAATGTTGAACTTCCCTCACCGTGTTAACCTCTACCTCTACTGTGGGAAGGTTGTTCCACTTATCTTCCACCATTGTAACAAAATAAAACTTATTTAAATTATATCTAAGCCTTTGACCCCGGTGTTTCAGTCTAACATCTCTCCTCCTTTGAAATGATCTCTTGGATTTAAGATCACACCAGAGATATAACCAGGGCCATCCTTTGCATAGCCCAAAATAAGATGGTTGCCCTGGGCCCTACATTCAGGAGCTGGCCTGGTTCCAGGCACCCAGTTGGGTCACGTAAAACATGTTACATGACCCGCAGTAGAAGTGGGCGGCAGCTCGCAAGACAAGCCACTACACGAGGTAAGGGCAGGGTGAGCAGTGAGAGCAGGAGACCTGTGAGAGGGAGATCTAGGGAAGGGGTGTGAGAGGGAGTAAAGGTGAGCGTGAGTGGATGGTGTTCAAGTCACCATCTAAATAAAAAGAGAGGGAATATTTCACTTCTCAGACAGTTCAGTAATGGTATATAGGGCTTAATGAATACGTTTTATGCTTGGTAGCTTAATTTTAACAATATTTATTAAATAAAATGTACTTATACATGCACATTGTAACACTTGCATAGAGAAGGAATCTAGGCGCAGAGACACAATGGTGACGAAAAGAAGAGTCAGTATGGGCTGGAAGGAGTATCAACCGGTCCGTGGAAGAACAACTGGGTACCATTGTAGTAAAATCAGCAGGCAAGCAATAGGATCAACGGACCGCACAGGACTAAATCAACCGACAAAAGCAAAGTTTTTAGAGCAGGCAGACACCAAATTATCTCTCAAAGTACTCTCAGTAACAAACACTAGGATGCACCAACAAACAACAATCAGGAAATGATGCTTGGATCCTTAAATTCAAGTACAACAAGACAGGACTAGCCTGCCTGGAAACTGTGTGATTTGCTGGTGTGCTGGACGAGCAGCACTGGGGCCGTGTTGATGTCTATGCCGCCTGACGGCCCCCTAACATGGACCCTCAGTACTGCTGTAGGGCCCGCACACTATTTAGGGGTAGAGGTGGCAGAAACAGGCTGTTTGGGGGAACAGGCATGTATGGGCACAGAAAAGCTGCTTAGGGCCACTGACAAGCTGCTTGAGGCAATGTTTGGGGACATGTTTGGGGAAACAGATGGCACGGACAAGCTGTTTGGGTGCAAAGTTGACACTGTGGGACATGTTGCGTGTGAAATTTAGGCCATTTTTGCATCATCCCCCTGTGGTTTCTAGTTATGCCCCTCGTGGGGCATGTGGGCACATGAGCGCTACCACGCAATCACAAATATGGGGCTGGTAATAGATTTACTTCTGGAAATGGCTTGCACATTCAATACAAGTGATGATTTTTTTCTAATGCTACATTTTAGCAACAAAACTGTTAAATCCAGTGAGTAAGAGGTGCATCACCTTTAATGGGAGTCAGAAATGTAATCTTTTGAAGTGACCTGTGCTACATTTTGTTCTAGGTTAATATTTGACATATGTATTTACAAATAGAAGAAAGCTGTAAAGGGGAAGGAAATATTTGTTTTGTATTGATTTTTTTTCTTTTCTAACCAAAGGTCAGAAAAGCTTTGTAAATGAATGTAATCAGAGAAGTGGATCCAGTGTGTCCTTTTACCCATCATAGTACTATTGATAATGACAAAAAACAACTACAAACCAGTAGATATGCAGATTACCTCCAGTGCTGAGCAAGAAATAAATACCAGCCTAACATATAATTATAACACCAGCTCCTAATTTCATGATGCTACTTTTGTTCGATATATATTTGTAGGGCCCGAAATCCCAAATGGCTTTTATGTTCAGCTCCCATAAGAGATACCCTGCCATCATATTTTTCCTACCCATACCCCATCATACCCCACAGCTTAATAAGTTGTTTTCTTAGACCGATCATGTTTCACCATGCCCAGGATCACTAAGCACCGCATTTCATAAAACTAGAAAGAGAATGGGGTGAGTAATGCATTACTAATAAATGTATTTCAAATTAATGAATACGTTGGAAATTTTCAAGTAAGCAAAAGGGGTATTAAGTTCATATCATACTGACCTTTTTATGCGTGATCTTAGATCTGATTGCATTTTTTTAATACAGCCGTCCTCATTTAATCATCAAATCACTGTTATAGATTTGTGATCAATTTACTCGCCTTGTGGCTGATTCTTATTATCAATGTGTGCTTCATGTTGTGATTTGTCTCTTCTTGTTAAAGTTATTTGTTGCATTTTGTCATCACTTTAGAAAGTCTTCACCTTCAGAACCTTAGAAGCTACTTTCTTAATAAATATATCACTTAGACTTTGCTATAGATTTAAGTGTCAGTGTCTTGCATGCTGGCACAGTAGTAGTTGTTATCCAGTTCCGTGAATGTTTGTGTCTTTGTGTTTCTCTGTCCTTTGTATTTAACCTGCCCACCCTGGTCCTCTGTTTCTTTCTTACCTGCTACATGGTAAGCACCATGGTTTTGTTTCCCTTGCCTTTTCTTCCTTTTAGTGTTAGGATTTGCCTGATACGAATTTTCGTGAAGTAGTGGCAAGCTTAGATCTTATGGCCATAAAATAAACGAAACCTTTAGATGTCTCTGCACTGGATGCCTACTACTGTGTACCCCTCTACATACCGAACTATAATTAAATAATAAAAAAAAATGATTTATACTTTAATAAAACATCTGACCAACCACAAACATCTGGGACACTGCCAAATTATCTAATATTAGGTGACTAACCTAGACCCTGCCTTGATAAAAATAGATTCCGCATGAGTTGAAACGATGGATGTTTGATTCCCAGCTTCATAGGGTCACATTGAACACTTTTTACTGAATGTGTGAAATGAATAAAACAGTATTGCCCCCATATCCTAGAAATATGCCCCTCCCCCCATTTAAGTGGCTACATGACCTCCGTTTTAGTAAACCTGCCATCTATAGCATTTCTACTTTTGTTAAATCGCAAAAGCTGGAGTAACCCTAACAATGTAGGTTTTGCCCAGTATAAATCTTGCCTTTTCCAAATACACCCCGTTTTGTTTTTTTGTAATTTGACATAAAACTGCCAAAATGCTTTCAGGATAGTAGATATATCTGCTAACATGTATCTCTAAATGAGAAGCAAATACCTAAGGCAGCCTAGATAATGACATCCATCTTTGATAAATGACTTTAATTCTAACTGTACTGTGTAAATTACTTTTTTTTTTCCAACTGTTAAGTGTGAGACTGCCGAACATAAGCATTTTCGCATAAATCTTTGCCAAGGTTATCTGCTTTTTATTCGTAGTGTCAGACTGCAGTTCAGGTGCATGAGGTCACCAATATGCAACCAATATAAGGGTATGGGCTAAGGCATATATACTGGTGTGGATAATTACTGCATCTTAAGCACAGTGGGTGTCAGATGTAGCAAAAACACCTTTATAATCCTGATGATTTCCCTTTCTGTTGAACTCTTGGCTTTGTATAAATGTAATTATTTTCCTTACATGCCATCTTTTTTATAAGCATCGTTCATCTTGTGACATATCTATGAGAAACAACAACTCAAGCACCTCGACTGGCCAGAAGTCTACTTACTATTCAGTTTCTGTTTGATTTCTTTGTGTAGACTTGCCGGGGTAAAGATTGTTCTCTCAGCCTTTATTACTTTTATGTAAGGACAGTTCTGGCGTACTCGTAATACCAAAAAAAAATATATATTTTCAAGCAGTGGACCACATATCACTTTCTGATTCAAGCTCAAAAGGGTCATCTAGTCTAATAAAACTGTAATGAAAGTTTCACTCTTGTCACAAAAAGTAACTACTTTTCAGTTCCTATTACATTTTTTTTAAATTATAGCTGAGAGTACTACAGCTAAAACACTAAGATTGGAAATATCATACATTCCTTTAATTATACTCTTTACTCCATGTACAGTTCAAGTGCAGGGATAATAAAGTATTTGACGTATTGTTAAAATCACATTTTTGTTTCAATATTGGCCCAATTCCTTAGATTATAATATTTTTGGGAGGACAACTGGAGAAGCTCCTAGATCAATTCTGTGTACATGACCTCAACGTTCATGATTTGTTTTCTGATTTTAGCACCACATAGGATGCTCAGAACATTCAAGATTATTATAGAAATGATATATAGTAGGGAAAAGCTCATGGTAATCTCGTAAGATTCCTCACTGTATGGAAATACTTTTGTTGCAAAATGCTAAAATGTAGAATATAATTGGGGATAATTTACTCTTGAGTAAAATCTCAATTACCGTATTGGCTCGAATATAGGCCGCACTTTTTCCCCCCACTTTAAGTTTTTAAAGTGGGGGTGCGGCCTATATTCGGGGTCTAGCGCCCGACGCCCGGGACATGCAGTCCCGGGCGCCGGGCAGGCAGCGGGGTTAAGATACAGATCCCCCGCAGCGGTGCAGGCAACCTGCATCCTACTCCCCGATACGCTCAGACAGCCTCCCCTGCCAGCACTTCCCACGGGGGGGGGGGTGCCGGCACGGGAGGTTATCTAAGCGTTTTACCTCTGCCCACCCCCGACTTACCGGAGCAGACTCCCGGGTGTCTTGCGGGGCCGGCGGGAGACATCTACGCAATACGCGCATGCAACTTCCGGTACCGGTACCGGAAGTTGCTTACGCGTATTGCGTAGATGTCCCTCGCCGGCCCCGCAAGACACCCGGGAGTCTGCTCCGGTAAGTCGAGGAGGGGGGGCAGAGGAGGACAGCGGCAGCGTATCGCGGGGAGGGAGGACAGCGGCAGCGTATCGCGGGGAGGGAGGACAGCGGCAGCGTATCGCGGGGAGGGAGGACAGCGGCAGCGTATCGCGGGGAGGGAGGACAGCGGCAGCGTATCGCGGGGAGGGAGGACAGCGGCAGCGTATCGCGGGGAGGGAGGACAGCGGCAGCGTATCTCGGGGAGGGAGGACAGCGGCAGCGTATCTCGGGGAGGGAGGACAGTGGCAGCATATCTCGGGGGGGGGGACAGAGTGGCAGCATGTTTTTTTTGGTGCTTTTTTAAAGAAAAAAAACTTTTTCTTTAAAAAAGCACCAAACTTTTAGGGTGCGGCCTATATACGGGGGCGGCCTATATCCGAGCCAATACGGTATGTCTGGACATTAATAAGTTGGGCAGCTGTGCTCCATACATGAAACAAAAGAGTAAATTATTTTACAATATTTCTGCATTAAAAGACATATTTTACAATCTTGCTGCATTAAAAGAGTATTTCTTTTGTCCGATTTTCTCCTCATTAGGTTAACATTTTAATAACGTAGACATTATTATTTTTGTCTGACTAAATAAATCAAAATTTATTTTAAAATATTATGCCCATTTAGAAAAAACAAAAATCTTGTTTTTGTCCCATGTTTTTGGGTTTTAAATTGGTTTGTGAATGCATTTATTTTAGATTTTGAACATATTACCCTTCAATGTGAGACCTCATACCTTCCGCTACCTACTTGATGATGGGTAATTTTTCCTGCATTTGCCTTTGTCATAATTGGTATTATAGTCTGGTATAACGAGCACATTTTGTATGTTTTCCTTTTTTTCATATATATACTTCTTGAATTGTTTAACCACATGCTGGGTTTCCATATGAACCAAAAGGATCACATTTCCTAATGATATGCCAATGCTACCATGAGATGTGGAATCAATGACATTGCATAGGAAATATATAATGATTTAGAAAAGTTATTTTTTAAATTCCAATGCTAATCCCTTTTACTACATGGTAATTTCCCCCAATGTGTCAGCTGAGTTGGGTCTTCTCTTCTAGTTATTCCTTAATTAGGAACGCTTCTAAATTATTTGTCTTCATTGTAATTCTAGGATTGGTGCACAAAACAAAAAATGTGCAATTATAACTGAAGCTGCAGGTCTATGCCGGTTTGATGGGCTGTTCTGCACACAACACAAAGGTGCTTATACACATAAAATACTGCGTGCATTGCATCCAGGTGGCATTAGGTGGCAGGAATGACAGCAGAGAAGGTTGTGAAGTCATAAGTCTCCCTTTAACCACACCATGTGAGTGAGCAGTACATAGGAGTTGTAATACAGAGGCATGTGCAAGTAAAGACACACCACAGACCTACATTCTCCTCTGTAGACAAGCAGGCAATATCAAGCCCCTTGCTCTGATATAAGAGAGAAGGTTCTCTTGAGTATGACAGAGCTTCATAGATTGATGGTAAAGAACCATTTATTCAACTGGTTTTAATGCTTTGTCTATAACAGCCTCCACTCCTGGGGGGGGGGGTATTCTAAAAGATCTTGGTGTGTCTGGAGGAATTTGTCCTCATTTGGCCAAAGTTTGTGAGGTCAGGCACGAATGTTAGAAGAGAGGGCCTGGCTAGCAATCTGCGTTCCAATTTCATTCAGGGTGTTCAGTAGGGATAAGGTGTTGAGTTGAGTTCCTCCACACCAAACTTGTCAAACTATATCATTATGTACCTTGTTTTGTGCACTGGGGCACAGTCATGCTGGAATAGAAAAGGGCCTCCTTCAAACTGTTGCCACAATGTTGCAAGCATACAATTGTCTAAAATGGCTTTGTATGCTGTAGCATTGACATTACCCTTCACTACAACTAAGGGGCCCAAACCCTGACAAACAGTCCCAGGTGTTCTTGCATCCGCAAAACCCAGTTTCGTCCATCAGACTTCCAGAGAACATGTTCTCTTGCTCCAGAGTCTAATTCTAGGAGCTTCATGTGGCGCATTATTAATTCTAGGGTCTCTATGTGCTTTATTACTAATTCTACAGGCTTACTTAATAATTAAAGATAACGTATTTTGTTTATTTCAAAAATGTATTTATCATGCTGGGGATTATCTGTTTTTTCCCCAGTTATGGTTAGGTAACTCCAATGCGTGCTATGTCATTATCGGTATTTGAGGGGATGCTAAAGGTGGCACTGCAGGATTCATATGATCAGATGTCATCTATATGAATTCTCATTATGAAACATTGTCAGTTCTCCTCGGGTGTATTAGATTGTATCAGATAAAACTAAGTCTTATATTTCTTCGTAGCATTTTCCAATGGAATCTTAGATTACGGAAATAGTTAAAATCATCTAGTAAAATAATATTAATTGTGAGAGTGTCACATGTATTGTGATACATTTCCATTCTTAGATCGTTTTGCCATTTACAAAGCTTTCATTAAATCATGGAAATACTTCTACTTGGCAGAGCAGATCAGTCAAATCTTAAAATATAATCCATTGTAGTTAATTTTGTCTGTTTTGGGATTTTCACAAATCTTCAGTCCTGTATTTAATGACTTTTATATGCAATGGATTGAAAAATGAGCTATGAAAAAAAATAGCCTGAAAGTAGCATTGGTGTTTGTTTCCACAATGAGTTTCGGTAGATATTAAGGGTATCTATATTTTAGTTGATGACCCTTTCTTCAAAGTTAGAATTATTTTATTGCAAAAATAGGAAAAAATATTACTTTTAAGTAAATAAACGGTACTACATATGTTTCTATATTTGAGGAACATAGCAAGTGTGGCCTGCACAGCTCTGATAACCTGTAAGGTGGATACAGTTCCTCAACCAGTACATTATATTTCCCATAACCTGACATGGCATTGGCATGGCATTAGTAACATGATGCTTGGGTCATGGCTACCAACATTACTTTCACCTCTAAATGAGATCCAGAGAAATTAGGTGCTTTATTACCAATGTCTTATGTTTAGTCTGTTTTTACAGCCGTGTTCCTGCAGACCTAAAGTTTTGTGGGGGGGGGTTTACATTTTCTTTGTATCATTTGGTGGTGGTGGTAATGTTGTGATGTTGATCTATACATTAAGAGCAAATATGTTTGAAATTCATGTGACTATACATTCATAAACACACACACATATGTAGTTATAAGTTTTAACAATTATATAATAATTGGAAACATTGCAGAAACAAGATACATTTGTGACAGTAAGCATAGCTGCATAGGTGCGTGTTGAGTTATATTTGAGGGGAAAGTTATACAGGCTGTACACTCACTACTTTACATTGTGGAAGAGTGTCATTTCTTTAGTGTTGTCACATGAAAGATACTCACCTTTGTGAGATACTGTATATATATAGTATCTTTCATGTTTCATGTTTCAGGGTCTTGGCAATCTTCTTATAGCGTAGGCCATCTTTATGAAGAGCAACAATTCTTTTTTTCAGATCCTCAGAGAGTTCTTTGCCGTGAGGTGCCATGTTGAACTTCCAGTGACCAGTATGAGAGAGTGTGAGAGCGATAACACCACATTTAACACACCTGCTTCACATTCACACCCGAGACCTTGACACCTTGTCACATGACACCGGGGAGGGGAAATGGCTAATGGGGCCCAATTTGGACATTTCCACTTAGGGGTGTACTCACTTTTGCCAAGGTTTAGACATTAATGGCTGCGTGTTGAGTTATATTTGAGGGGACAGCACATTTACACTGTTATACAGGCTGTACAGTCACTACTTTACATTGTAGCAGAGTGTCATTTCTTCAGTGTTGTCACATGAAAAGATATAGTAAAATATTTTCAAAAATGTGAGGGGTGTACTCACTTTTGTGAGATACTGTATATATATATATACACAATATATACATTTAAACTACCATTCAAAACAAGGGACAAGTTCTTGTTTTTGAGGAAAAGCTAATTTTACTAAAATAACACAAAATGAATGAGAAATACAGTGTAGCTGTTGTTAATGTTGTAAAGGACTATTGTATCTGGAAACAGCTGAGTTTTAATGTAATATCATCATAGGCGTAAAGAGGCAAGTGACAACACAATCAAGCCCCCCATGTGCCGCTGCTCAGTGGCTGATTTCAAGGGAAGACTATGGAAGGCTGGCATCATATCCCAGCACTTTCATGTATAACTCCAAATCTAGTGGGCAAGTTGTTATATCCCAGCACTTCACAATAAGGATAGGGGCTGCAGAGGAGGGTGGCTGGGTATGCAGACCTAGGTCAGTGCTCAAGGCACATTCACTGTTGCCCTTGAGAGAAATCCAGGGGCAGTGTATTTCCACAATGTGAGCTATGGATTTCCATTTATTGTTGTTGTAAACTGAACCATGAGAAACTCAGAGATGCTTGGCAATCTGTGAAGCAAAGTTCATACATCACAGAGGTTAAATCAGTTTTAGCATTAATCAACTCTTGACAGAGGGGTTCAGTCTCAGTAACAAGAGGTAGTCAATAATGAAACAGAAATAAAATAGGAAAAATAGATTAATTGCGTGTACTATATTCTTGTGTCTGGTTATAGCGCTACCAAACAAATTGCCCCCAACAAATCTTCCCACCATATAATTGCTTCTAAAATCAGTTTTAAGACATTTGCAAGAGAACGGCAAACTGTCCTATCAATAAATATGTCTAGACAAAATATGACTTTATGAATAAGTCATGAAGTTTACACTCTAAATAATTAGCATGATTTGTACATGTCCTTCATAAAAAATGTTCTCTTCAAATAGTGCTTTTCTAAGTGCATTGATTTTTCTCTTTTCCTTAAAACAAACGTAGAACCATAAATTCATTATACTACATGATATTTTTTGTATCGTGGAGGATTTATCTTCTTTGTGATCAGTTCCGTCATTGTTTTCGGTTTTGTGATGCTAAAGTGGGTAAGTGAGTTTAAGTATGGGAAGTCAGAACAGAAGTGTCTGTCAAGGGGAACAAAAACATCTCCCGAGGCATCTCTCTGAAATAATTGTATTCATATTAGTCATTGCAATTACATTGCTGTAATACAAATATCCCAAATTCAGGATATGTTCTGATGTGGTGGCTATCTATATATAAAGGCATATCCATGGTTTAAGCCTGACAGTGCCAGGTTTTGAGGACTATCCCATTGTCCATAGTAGTTGCCCCACCATCATGCTTTTGTGGGCAGTGGGGATCATGGACCAGGTGAGGAGATCCTCTGATGTTTCCTTAACAGGCCCAAGGAGCTGTAAAATCATATTATGTTATGTAGATCTTAATATGTATTACATAATATCAGCATCATGATTAGCGGGTATTGAAGACAACAGTATATGTCTTCTGTTGACCTTTTTTTTTACTAAAAGTGTGAAATGTTTTACTTTTGGGGTCCCATAATAACTGGTTTAAAAACTACATGCACTACCGTGCAAATATGCAATTAGATGTGGATTTCAAATTTAAGAAGCATTTTTGTTAATATTTATAGCAGTCTTTTGTTATATTTTGTTCATTTAAAGTGATTGCACATTAAATCAGTTTCCAGGGCAGGCCATTAATAATTAAGATTAATTTTAAATACATAACACTGTGTTAGCTACCTGCTGGTATTCATTAATTGTAGCCTGCTATTCTGGGCATTTGGGTGATGTATAATTGATAACCATGGCATTTACCATATTTCTCTTGATTCTTTGTGAAAGCATAGTCATTTCAACGCAACATATTTATTTGATTAAAATGTTTGACTAGTGTTGATTTTATTTTACTTCTTTCAGAAAGTTATTAGCAATTAGTAGAATAAGTTATTACTAATGGTATTTTGGCAAGATTATTTATGAGAGACTTAGTATGATTAATGCTATAATTAGACTTAGAAAGGAAATTTAAAAAGAAATGTGAACTACGTGGGTAATATATAAGTACAGTAATTGCAAGCAGTGATTTGGAGTCAACAATGTTTCAACACATTTGTATGCTGTTACCTAGTTAAAAGGGGAACTGTCACCATTTGGGTTGTTCTCTTTTATTTTTTCATTATAAATAATATTAAAAGTACATTTATTATTTTGTATTGCTGTGTTTTGTCTTGGTGTATATTTTAGAATGGTTCATCCTAAAATATTAATGACAAATAGAGTTACAGAGGAACTGCACAGCTGTTACAAATAGAGGCTCAGACACAGCCCACCAACAATGCTGGTGAAGGCCAGGAATTGCAGATTTGGACTGATAATATAATTCCACTGCAATCTTCACTGTGGGGCAAATTGACTTTAAGGGAGTTTCAAAATTTCTGTTTAAAGGGGATATTTACCAATCAGACATAATATTACAATCCATCTGCCTAATATTGTGTAGGTCCCCCTTTTGCTACCAAAACAGCCCTGACCCATCGAGGCATGGACTACACTAGACCTCTGAAGGTGTGGTATCTGGCACCAAGACTTTAGCAGCAGACCCTTTAAGTTGCGAGGTGGGGCCTCCATGGAGGCATCCTGGTGCCATGTGTTCTCCAGGTAACCGACACTGGGCATTCAGGGTGATGTAAAAGAAAACGGGATTCATCAGACCAGGCCACCTTCTTCCATTGCTCCGTGGTCCAATTCTTATGCTCACGTGCCCATTGTAGACCTGACTGGTCTGTAGCTATGTAGCCCCATATGCAACAAACTATGATGCACTGTGTGTTCTGACACCTTTCTATCAGAAACTTTTTCAGCAATTTGAGTTACAGTAGCTCATCTGTAGAATTTGATCACACAGGCCAGCCTTCGCCCCTCACGTGCATCAATGACCCTGTGGATGGTTCATCGCTTTTCTTTCCCTGGACCACTTTTGAAACCACTTGATACTTGATACTGGGAACACTCCACAAGAGCTGCAGTTTTGGAGATGCTCCGACCCAGTCGTCTAGCCATCACAATTTGGCCCTTGTCAAAGTTGCTCAGATCCTTATGCTTGCCCATTTTTCCTTCTTCTAACACATCAACTTTGAGGACGAAATGTTCACTTGCTGCCTAATATAACAAGATTATCAGTGTTATTCACTTTACCTGTCAGTGGTCATAATGTTATGGCTGATCGGTGTATATATATATATATATATATATATATATATATAAATAATTTGTCCTACTTAACAATTTAGCATAACAATAAATTGTCCAAAAAATAATTTTTAACAACACAGCTGAATAACTGCCAATTTTTCTGTAGTCTAGACAACGTTACATGGTTTCTCCCACAGTGGGAATTAGCTTTGGACAGCTCCTCAGTATAATATTTCAGATAATACTAATTAGTCCAGCCTTTGTAAGGAAACCAAAAACACTTTATCTAAGTGTCCTCAATTAAGATCAAGACATTAGTTCGAAAACACAAAAAAGAACACATAACCAAGCCTGGCCGATCCCTGATGTGTCAGGACTATGGGTCTAAGTGCTTATTGCCTTGCAGGATAGCCAGACCTAGCTTCATCTTTGTAGCTATACTCTCCAAACCACATGTCTACAAAAGTTTTGATATTTATATAGATATCAGATTTTTAATTGATGGTAATTATTGTGACAATTATGAAATAAATTTATTTTATTAATTAAAAAACATAATAACATTTTAATTAACCGTACTAGTCAGTACAGAGGCTAAAAGGATGTTGATAATGTTTTTATATTATCACTTCTGTACCTTTTTCACCTAGCATTTTTTGTTTCATGGTTCAGTTATTGGTGTCATGGTCAAATTTGGATGCAAGTCAGAATTTCATATATATCTTCCACAGTCAGTATTCAACTAAATAGTACCCAAGAGAGGAAGCGTAATTGTCATCCCACATGCCGTATCTTTTTTATACATTTAGAATACCACTGTAGACATATAAATCTTGTATTTGTACCAAATGCACCCCAGGTAAGCACCAGACCTACTCCTTCACTTTTTGGAGATTTCGTTGCGAGTGGCAGATCAAGATCAGATGTGGCCCTGGGTCAACACTGCAACAAGTCACGCAACGTAAGTCTCCTTTCCTTGGGCTGCTACACTGATATACACTACCTAGCCCTGATATCTCCTGAGTCAAGCTGTCCGACATAATGAATAAATAAATTCAGCATATGCCCCAACTATTCTCATCTTAAAAGTCGTACTTAAATAACGGTACGAAAGATACCAGTGCTTAATACTATTGCTTTACCTGCTTGGATAAAGAACAAAGAATAATTAAAAGTGAGTGCTATAAAAACATCAATGTGTGAGAAACCCGTACTTATCAGGTGCTTCAAAATGATATGCAAATGTGTATGTAAAAGTAGCAGAATAATACTGAATTTGGACACTGTTACTTAACCCAGCTACTGAAATAAATTAAACACTATGACTCACGATAATATGCATAATTTAAGGTGATAAAAAGCTTTATTCATTTGACTAGCTCAAAACTTAAAATAATAGATAATGCCAAGCAATGATAGAAGGAATTTCACAACTAAAAGAAGCCTTTTGGTGTTATTTTCACAAAGGCTAATTGCCTAAAGCAGATGTGGACACTATATACACAGGGGACAAAAAAGATTGGAACCCCATCCACATTACACCTGAGACAGAGAACTGTCCTCCTACCACCAATTGACCTTTTACTATAAGATGAAGGCGCAGGACAATGATTCCAGAAATTAGTCCCTACACCCAGAGTGAATATATCACACTATATGCTTTCTAGATGTTCCACATTCAATTGTAAATGGTATTATTGGAAAGTGGAAGTGTTTAGGAACAGCAGCAACTCAACCACGAAGCAGAAGACCACGTAAAGTCACAGAGCGGGGTCACTGATTTCTGAGACGCATGGTGCGTAGAAGCTACCAACACTCTGCGGATTCCATAGCTGAAGAGTTCCAAACTTCCAAAGGCATTAATATCAGAAAAAACTGCATGGCGGGAGCTTCATGGTATGGTTTTCCATGGCTGCATGCAAGCCTCACATCACCAAGTAAAATGCCAAGTCTCGGATTGAGTTGTGTAAAGCACCCCACCACTGGATTCTGGAGTAGTGGCAACATGCTCACGCTTCTCTGTTGGTAAGTCTGATGGCTGAGTCTGGGTTTGGTGGATGCCAGAAGAACACTACCTACTTGCCTGCATTGTGCCAACTGTAAAGTTTGGGTGGAGGGGTAGGGGGACCAGGCCCCTTTCTTCCAGTGAAGAGAAATCTTAATGCTTTGGCATACTAAGACATTTTGGACAATGCTACGCATCTAGGTTTGTGGAAACGGTTTGGGAAGGATCTGTATCTATTCCAGCATGACTGTGCCCCAGAGCAGAAAGCAAGGTCCATAAGGACACGGCTCGATGAGTTTGGAGTGGAAGAACTTAACTGGGCTGCACAAAGCCCTGACCTCAACTCATCGAACACCTTTGGGATGAACTGGAATGGAGATTACGAGCCAGGCCTTCTTGTCCAACATCAGGCCTGACCTCACATTCTACTGGATGAATGGGCAAGAATTCCCACAGAAACCCTTCAAAATCTTGTGGAAGAAGAGTGGAAACTGTTATAGCTGCAAAGGGTGGCCAAATACATATTAATGTCTATGTATTTAGAGTACCATGTCATAAAAATTGGAGTAATGGTCTGGTGTCCCAATACTTATGTCCATATAGTGCATCTCTATAGCGCATAAAGTGTTTGTACTGATCATCCCTGCACTCTCAATACCTTGTACTGGATACCTCTGGATATATATTATAAACAATATGTTCAATCTTTTAAATGTGCGGAGTGCTTCCAACAAGATAAATCTGACCTCCCGAGACAAAGGTTATAATGCTGGCTTTGAGAATTCTGTTTTCCTCCTACCTTCTAAAATAAAATATGCAAACTATGATTTATACTTCAACTTTTCTCAGACAGTAACATTAATTCATTAATCTTACAGGTGAGCTGGATATTATCGCAGTTGAAATTGAACTCCAGATGAGTTTCACAGAAGGTCACTTAGATTACTCTGGCAAAGAAGACTTTGTAATAAAACTAGATCAGGAGATATAGCTATCGAGACTGTAAAAGAGCATTGGAAACCTTCCGAAGTATACTTTTTTCTGCATCCAAATCCATCTATCTATCTATCTATCTATCTATCTATCTATCTATCAATCTATCTATCTATCTAGATATTATTCAATAGATCTTGCATTTTATGCTTGGATAAATAAAGATACATAGATTATCGATAACTGGATAAATACCTGGATAGATAGATAGAAAGATTGAAAGTAGTCTGGTGTTTGCAAAGCCTAATGAAATTTATTTTTCCTTATCTTTGTTAAAATTGTCCTATATATTGTTAAGATTTTCCTTATTTGTTCAAATATAAGAAGAGTTTTTTTTCAGAGCAGATGCTCCTCGTCTTATATTCGAGGTCATGTTATAATCCAACCTCAAATAGAGTTCTGACTATAAGACTAAGATCCAGATGCCCGCAGCGCTGCAGTGAACCTGGATCATCCTCTCTCGCTGCCAGCAGACATCTGTCTTCCATGACAGAGCACCGGCGTGACATAACCTTCGGGTCCCCGTTATAGAAGCCCGGGTGGAAGTGCCAGACAGCAGCAGAGGTTGCCTATGCGCATCGGGGCATATATGGGGGGGGTATATCTGTGGTATATAAGGGGGGTATAAGGCATACCTGGGGGCAGATGTGCATAACTGGAGGCAGGTGTGTATAACTAGGGGGGGCAGGTTGGCAAATAAAAGGAAACAAAAACAAGAAATGCATTTTTCTCATACATTTTTTAATTAAATATGAAAAAATAGTTTACATGTGAATGAATATTTACTAGTAAAACTTTTTTTCCTGTAGGCATACCTGGGAACTCTCCAGGTTTGACCCGGAGATTGGCAGGTGAGCGCTGCTCCTGCGGGTCAAGACCCGAATCCTCCGGGTCGCAGGAGCGGGGTCTTGACACGCCCCGCTCCCCGCCCATTTTTTTCCTTTAAATGGGGGCGTTTCCCGCTGCCGTCACCAGGAACGGTCCCAAAGTCAGTGGGAACGCTGCTGATGTCAGCGGCACCGCCCGCTGACATCAGTGTGCAGTCCTGCCCGTGTCCCGCAAGGGAAGGCTCCAGGTAGCCGAAGCCGAGAAGTTCCCAGGTATGCCTATAGGATAGACTGATATTCAGGCTTTTTCTTTTTTTCCTAAATGAATATTGAAATTTTGCGGGGTCGTCTTATAATCACAGTATGCACTGAAATAATAAACTCAAAAATGAGTAAAGTATTATTCTCTGATTCTTAATCACAGGACTAGATGTGATGGGTTTACCAATGTATTTCTGAATTAGATTAGCCTTGTAGAATGTTTTGCCTCCGTGTATGGTACCCTATGCCGTTCTTTACTGTATGTTCATAAGTTGTTTGGTGTTATTTAGAATTTGAATTGAAGACTATGACCTCACACGTGTGGAGTGACATGTTGTGTCAGTATGCATAATGTCCCAGTTTTCATTGGTCAGTCACAATTTTTGGGCACTGTCTCATGTCGCTGATCACGGGACTGTTACTGACCCAGTGAGCTGAAAAATGAATGGAGGCCTGTTCTGTTGTAGTCGCCGTACATAAGCTTTATAGGGGTCTTTAGCAGAATATAAAAATGGAGACAGCTGCAGAGTCACACACATCATGTTAACAAAAGTGGATGTGTTTTCTGGGTCTTGCTTTCAATTGACAGGAGTTCAAGAATGATCATAATTCTCAGCAGGGGAAAACCATGACTTTTTTTTTGCTAGGATTATTCATAGTTCCTCCTTTTGTGCATCTATTTCTGACTCTGTGATTTTAGACCTGTATCATTAGCCTGGAGACGATCACTAAAATGCCAGCATGGAGTCGCCAGTTAATTGATTTGCTGAACATTGCCAGCTGCTGCTCCGGTTTCTTTTATTTCATTATACAGTAGCAGTCAAAATAATTCCTGCATTTTATTAAAAAGGCAGCCAGATGCCCCAATGATTTCATAATATAGTCCAGGATACGGTATTAATATAGCGCATCTATTTTCACACAATGGAGCTGCGTAGATTTTGCTCGATTTAATATTGGCATTCAATGCAGAATTTTTGGAATCTTCAAAATGTTGGGGAAATGTAATTTTATTTATACATTAAATGGACTTTAAATGGTTACACACTATGCATTCTGCATCTCTTTGCCATAGGATGCCTTTTAACATGGCCATATTTTCAAGCTGTTTTCCAGATACCTTAAAGGTACTGTTCCACTTATTCTACTGAATTTAACACTCTTTAACTAAATGTGTCATTAGATACATTCATAGCACTTTTGAATGCCCTGAACATCCACAGAAATTGTTATTCAATGAATATAAATTTTGTCTCATTTATTCTTTTTGCTGGGAACACAACTCCCATGTGACACTGTAGACATGCCAAACAGTAGGGGAACTGGGAACCTAGTAATGAGCAACGCTTTGATTACCAAGAGATCCAGAAACATCAATAGCGACCAACCTGCAGCTAGAAGGAGTTTTGTAAGTAATGGGTAAACATGCAGTTATAAGGATACAGTTGTGTATATAGGTTGGACACCGTCCTGGGCTCAAAAGTAGAAAATAAAAACCATTAGTAGTGTGTAGGAGATGTAGGCTGATTAAGTCACTAAATGTCTCAGATGACATTCCTTCTTAATGATATGGTGGTTTAGGTGGATATGCAAAGGAGCTCTTGTTTTTAGGTTTGTTGCTTCTGATATTTATGGATAATCTTTTGTTCCCAAAGGTGTCCTGCCTGCTGCACACTATAGGAGCAGCAGTTGCATGTTTAGGTCTACAATCATTGTTAAGTTGTTGATTTAATTTGATATGTGTCCGGTAATATAATTGTTCCAAGTCTGCTACACTGCAAACATATTTATTTATGAATTCTTCTACTGGCCGAGTCAGCTTGAGAACGAAAGGGGACAGTTGGTCCTTTCTTCTACAGCTTTTCAAGTAGTATCCAGTAGAGCATTTGTAAGGTGTTTTCTGATTGATCCTGCAGGGAAAGAAATTCAATTTCTCTCTATCTAGAATATTGAGTTAGAATAAACTGAATTAAATACAGTATGTGTGAGACTGGTTCTCTTTCTGTAAAAGCAGGATCTGTGGGATGCTGTCAGTGGCTAAGTATTGAGATATAAGCATGATGGTTACATATCAGCTGAGAGCCAACAGAGATAGAACGCTAATATTGTGAGACAAGATCACGATCAAGAAATTCCAAACTGTTCTTGCATGTAATGCTTCAATCAAAAAAAGGCGTATTTTAAGATGTCTGGCCTTTTTTATTTAGAAATCAGGATTCCATATTCATATTGTTGAAGATGTGCTAAATTAATGTATTTGCTGTACAGCCAAAACATACTCCTGTAAACTATAATGAAAACATGGAATTTGACAGCAAATAAACCCAATTGGCCCAATTCTTTCCTGACGCAAATATTATTTGGCCATTGGTGGTATGATTTTTGGTTTATTTTTAGTTCCTATACAAAAAATATAAAGATTCTAATTAAAATCTAAAATAACCTAAATCATTGTTTAAGATTGGAATTCTGTTTTGAAAATAACTGCATGCAAATTGACTAGAATACCAAATTACACAATTACAAGACTGACTCATCATGTTGGCTTCAAGAGACTTTAAAAAAAAAAAAAAAGTATCTTGTTATTAGTATGAGCTTTCCCTGCATTCTCTTGAAATGATGACATATTTTATGATAAAAAAAGGTAATAGAACCTCTCTACCTAATATATCAATCTGTCAATTCTCATCTTGTCATACCCCTTGAATATATGCATTGTAATTAAGCGCTGCATAAATTGGTGGTGCTATATAAATAAAATATAATAATAATAATAATAATAATAGTTGTACACTTTATATTACATATTACATTAATTGTGAAGCATACTTATAATATAATAATTACAACCGTAATATAAGCACTAATAATAAGGAATTATGATTTCATAATTTCCTTTATGAAATGTTTGATGATGTCCTGGGGGAGAGTAAGCGCCATCAAATTCCGTAGCGCTGTACAATGGGTAGACGGGACATAACAAGTAGGATGTAATATAACAAATTGACTAACAGAGACAACAGGTGAGGAGGGCCCTGCTCAAACGAGCTTGCAGTCTAGAGGGATGTCGTGCCATCATATGCCTCATTATATTTTATTTTAGATCATCTGACAGAAAGTCGTCTTGCAAAGCTAAGTTAGCTGCAGATTGGTGTAGTTATTAATGTTTTTTTTGTTTTGCAGGATACTTGAACATTTCAACACAACTGCTGAAGAATACACAGTCATCTTTACATCAGGAACCACAGCTGCTCTTAAACTGGTGGCAGAGACTTTTCCTTGGACATCGGCAAATCCAGACGGCACAGGCAGTCTGTTTTGCTACTTGACTGATAATCACACCTCTGTAGTAGGTATGAGGGAGGTAACTAAATTGCTGAAAGTACCAGCTATTCCAGTAACACCTGAGGATGTGTTGTTATCAGAAAAGCAAACGTCAGAGACTGAAATTAAGAATCAGAGTGTATCACATCTATTCTGTTATCCAGCCTTAAGCAATTCGTCAGGCACAAAATATCCCCTTTTCTGGATAGAAAAGATTAAATCAGGAAAAATGACTCTTCAGAAGGTACCAGGGAATTGGTCTGTATTACTGGACGCTGCTTCATATGTCTCCACATCCCCGTTAGACTTGACAATGCATCAGCCGGATTTTATCACAATATCTTTTTATAAAATCTTTGGATTTCCTACTGGTTTGGGTGCCTTACTTGTGTCAAACCATATAGCACCTCGTCTTCAGAAAAGATATTTTGGAGGAGGAACAGCTGCAGCTTATCTTTCCGGAGAGGATTTCTATGTCCCCAAATCATCAATAGCAGACAGGTAAAAGATTATTTTTTCTATTTAAGTAAGTATTCATCGGTTTGTTATTAAGAACTTATTGGAATGAATTGACCATAGAAAAAAAATAGAATCAGGCTTAGTTCATGCAGCAAACTTTGTCACCATAGGTAACCTTAGAAGTAGCAGCTTATTAAGAAGCTCTTTAGCACATGACATCGGCTTCCTGTTGAGTAATGTCAAGGTGACCACACAATTTATTCGATCACCGAGGCCCAATTTGTTACAGGTGTTCTGACCAGAAATAATTATGGTCCCGAAGAAGGTTTTATTTATTTGAACTGAGTCATGAACTCGAATATGAATATAAACCCTTCATATACTTCATCTAAACGCTGAAATTTGCTAAAGTTACCACTGCCAACTCATATGAAATTACATTTTAGTGAATCAACCTCATTGTGATGGATTCATTTTGAGGTAAAAAAAAATTTTTCTGTGTTTTCTGTGTTAGCACCTGAGAGAACAGCTTGGAAGCTTAAGTTAAGTTGATCTGTTTCATTACCACTTGATTACTCTACCAGACTTGGAGGGTAAGACTTAAAGCATAAACATAACGACTTAAGTCGTTCTTTTTTAGGATGTCAAATCTTTACGTCCCGATTTTCTCTTCCTGATTTCCTTCTTTTTTATCAACTGGGTGGAACTGTATCAAAGGGTTCTACATCCCCTAATGTTACAATAATGTTTTGTTGGGTTTATTTACTAAGAAGTAGTGTAGTCAGTCAATGTAAGTGTTATTTTGACTGACTAAGGTTGCCCGTCCCTGTTAACACTCACAAAACAACTTGCAAATTCGCTAATATCGGAGTTATGAAGTGGTCCCCATTAATGATTCATTGAATTTTACCCCCTGAACATGAGCTCTCATTGAGCTCTCCCTGAGTTCTCTTGCTTTTTTTTATTGTCGAAGAAGTATTTCCCCATAATAACCATACAGATTTTAGAATTGACTTAAACAAAACAGGTACTCGCTTTCATATATTGTAATAACACCCATCAGGATTTCCCACAAGTATTAGTTTCTGTAGAACTTGTGTCTATTGAGTGCATAGTGTAAAATTTTGCTACAGTTTCCCATTTTGTGTAAAAAAATACATTTGAAGTGGTCCAGTTTTGTCTAATTTTGCATCCCTTCAATGATATGCGTTAGGAAATGCTATAATTATAGCTTCGGGCTCACAGTACTGAAACAAATTTCCATCTGTAGTTTCCATGCTTAAGGCACATTAGAAGATAACTGAATATATCTAAAAGATTCAAGTCTCTAAAGTTCTTCTACTTTATGGTTCAGTTTTACTTTTCAGTCCCAAATTAATACTGTATATTATAAATCCGTAAAGTGAGATTTAGCTTCTTAAGGCAGTACTAAAAGATGGTTAAAATGTAGAGTTTTCACATGCAGGTTCTCTATTAACTGCTACTTAGCAGTAGCCAGTAAGTAGAGTTGCTGCTGAGTAGATAATTGAGCAGATGTGGACATACTAAGAATTTCAGAGATAAGAATTAGTGACGTCCCAGCGCAGATCCAAGAACCAGAGTGCAAACAAGTCAGAGAAAGTCAGAGTTTGCTTTACATGATCAACTTGTTTAACAGGTGCAAGGCATATGTATATCATACAGTGATACCTCTAGGGTTTAGACATACATGGGTCATTTTTTTGTACATCATTTTTTATTCATAATTAAATTTTTCTTATTCCTTTCTTTTGCATACCCTTGCATTTATACTACACACAATCTTACTATTTTGTATCTGGTGTAGCTGTTTGATTTATCAAGTGGTTGTGTGCTGCCTGCTGTCTATCCACTAATGCAATTTAAACTATCACATTGAGGAAATCCTGCTTGATTTATCTTTTATTTTGAAATTCTAGTTTGTAATGTTTTTTATTTTAGCAAGTCTACTTCCTCCCTTATGATCTATTGTATTTCTGATTGGCTCTTGAGAGAAGAGCCAAAGTAGGTGGAACCAACTTGTGCTTTGTAAGTGGTATACATTTCAGTGCCCTCTAGGACATCTCAAAGACTGAGTTTATGGTTATCCAAGCGTCCCCTCCTTCTACAACTTCACCATCCAACCAAGTTCGTTGCCTTGGTGTCACACTTGACTCTGCCCTCTCCTTCATCCCTCACATCCAGTCCCTCACCAAATCCTGCAACCTTCACCTGACAAATATCTCCCAAAAATGAGATATATCTCAATGTATTCTTCTTGTTAAACATTTTCTAAATAAATGAATAAAAAAAAATCTAACCAGTATTTGTCACCAGCAAGCTCATGTGCAAGAAATGAAGACATGTACTTCTGTGTGTTTTTTTAATAAAATGTAAATGTAAGTGAGGGGACTTAACATAGGGTTGGGGAGAATATAAGACAGAGAATAGAGGGGGTTATGAGACAAGGGAGAGATGAGACAGGAGATGGAGACAAATGAAAAAAAACACAGGAAATAGTCATAGGACATAGATGAAAAAAGAGGTACCATACAAGACACAGGGTCATTAGACATAGAGACAGAAGAGTAGGTGATGCCTAGCAAGGGGGGGGGGTAAATGTATTGTAACATACTACATACAATTTGTTGTTCCCAAATGTAAGAAACTTGGAGAGCAGCATGAATATTATATATTTATATATAAAGATACACTATTAATATGTATTGTATATGAAGTCTTCCTGCAACTTCTGCTCACAAAGTGAACAATATACATGAGAATTTACAGTAGATCATAAAGCATTTATTTATTCCATGGATGCCTGCTGGAACAAGCAACAGAGGGCAATCCTATCCCTGCAATTCATAATGTGCTACCCTTAGGATCTGCCCAGGATCAGTGCTTCATTTTTTATCATACTTAGTGACTTGAAGCCTAACTATTATTTTACTGGCAGCCAGGCATCCACGTAAAGGACATTTTTTGAGCATGGCAAACTCTTAGCCCACCAATGCTGCTGATTTTACATAGAAAATGGAAAGCCCTGCTCATGCAGAGCTTACAGTTTACTGTGAAAGGTATAGTTTAGAAAATGGTGGTCCCTCTGCTGCAAAGGAGAACAACCTGAAATAGTCTGAACCTGCCTGCCTGTTCCCCGAGCCAGTGCTGGAGCCAATGTGCATTGATATGTTTTCAGCTAAACAAAACTCCTTCACAGCATTAGGGTGGAGGTTGGAAAAATAAATATTGGGTGATTCTGCAGAACCCCCCATGCATTTACAAAACGGACAACATGAAAATCTGTAAGGACCACCCACCTATCATATGCACTAAAGTGCCCTTTTTAAGATGAAATACAGAGATCAGAGAAGTAAGTTCATTCAGAAATGTATCCTGTTGGTGTTACAAAATCCAGAACAATACAATCACACAGGGTTCTCCCTTTGGCAATCTCATTCAATTAAGATTGTTAACAGGATCTGACAGGAAAAAAATTACTGTCAGCTCTAGATGTCTAGATGCCCCATTGTGCATCAAACTTTCAAAATACAGTCCTAAACTTGGCAATAATATCAAACGTCAGCCCTAAAATATAACATTAACTACAGAATATTTTGCTAATAAACACTACTAGTTTTCATATGCTCTTGATAGCTGACATCGGTCAAATAGTTTATGTATAACTGTGAGATATGTTGATATTAGTCTTGATTTTATTAATTGAATTTTACAGTTTTCATTGAAATGGCTCTGTGCAGATGCATGATTTTCTATTACTATATGGAGAGGATCCTTAGCCCAAGGAAGGACAAACTGTCTGGCTGCTGCATTCTCTGTATTGAATGCAGAAGGATGTCATGCTTACACCTGGCTCATTGTTGCATAGGTTGGCATCCTCAAGTGGCTGTCACAGTAGGTAGCAGACAGTTTCATATGTTTTATGTGACTGACATTTTCCATGGACTATACTTAGGTGATGCATTGGCAGTGATTAGCATCTGTTTATAAGCTATTACCATATTTTTCTGGACTGCACAGAATGCACCATGCTGTTTTTCATATCTCCGGCTTGACGCACGTTAGCACATTTTAGCCCTTTTTATTCTGAACTTCAATGCCTCATACAGTGATTGAGATCCTCTGCTCTTTGTCGCGATCTTGTTATTGTGTGTGGTTCCTGGCCCAGCTAGTATTTTGATTTTGATCAAAGTCTGTCTGCCCTGACCTTCTGGCCTGAATACTGGCTTTGATTTTGGATTTTCCTCTGATACCTACTTCTCAGTTGTTTTCTACTCACAAAATTAGATGTTCCTGTCACCTTCCACTGTTACCTCATCCTTGTGGTCCTGTTATTTACAGTTTTCATGACAAAGGAGTGTTGATCAAGACTTGTTTCCTGCTTTAGGTCACCCAAAATTGGGCTGTAAATTTGCTGTACCTCACCCAAAAGGTCTATTTCATGATAAAGCAAACATGTGACTCTTTAATGTGATCGAAGGGAAAGACACAGATAACCCATAGTTCTGACAAGGAATAGATTTAGGATTAAAGTGTGTATGAGGTGTGTTACAGTGAGTGTGTAATTATGTGAGAGTGTGTGCATGTAAATATGTGTGTATGTAAGTCACTGGGGTAGGGCAAGAGGCCAATGGGGCCACTTGGCTTTACTTCTCCCCAAACTAGACGGTGCCAGTCCTCCACTTATAAGGTTCTCCTCTTCGGTCCCAACCTCTGGAGATCTTCAACATAGACATGCAAGGTCAACAACCAGGTTCCTTTTAGTGACAGACTGGCATGGAAAGGACTTGAAGGCAGGTTCCATCTTCTTTCTATTGAACCCCAGTAGTTATGATACAACAAATCCAGCAAGCCACCACTGGTGACCAGTAAAATGCAATCCTATCGTTCCAGGTTTGCAGCTAGACAATGGATAGACATTAACTGTTTGTTTTCAGTATCTCCTAAAACTACAGCCATCACTAAATTCAATGAAATGCTCAGCTCTCAGTGATGCTTACCCTGGAAACCAGATTCATATTTCTTTAGCCCGTAGTTAACTCATATTTATTATTCCAAAACTGATTACAAGCATAACCTGTTTTGAATCACCAAATGTAATCCTAAACAAAATCTTTGCTGACAGCAAAACCATATCTACATGAGAAGATACTCCTCTAACATTACTAAGATTTACGTGATCAAATTCCTTGCTGCAGTGCTAATAGACTTATATGGGATGTCTCCAAGCTGCTACACAGTCTTCTATTAGTGTCCAGGAGAGAATACTCAACCCAGAGGCAAAGCATAAACTGTCCAGCAGCATCATCTGTACTGAATGCAGAATGTTAGGACCAGCTGTGAGAAAAATGCCTATGATCTGATGTCATGATGCTAAAGGTCTCTAGAGTACATTTAAAGGGCCAGTTTTATACTTGAAATATACAGTTATTGAGCTTGCATGTCTTAAATTAGCCTGTAAATGACTGATGGAAATTAATGGAAGTGTTCTGTCATCTGAATCTCAGTTGCACATACTGTTATACCTGTTATAAATATCTGGCAACTGTAGATTCACAGGTAGGGGACAAGTGGTATTAAACTCTTTGCAGTCATCTGCTTTGTCCTGCTGTCAGGACCCAGGCAAGCAGGTCAGGTAGGAGCCCAGTTGCAGGGGATACTAGGGGTTCTGTCTGATGGGTAGGTAGGTACAGACAGTCCCACAACAAACAGAAAAACAGGACTTGAAACAAAGAATAAAGGGGAGCTGTAGCGAGGACAAGGAAGCTGTAGCGAGGAGACACGGCTTGGAAGCTCACTGGCAGGGCGGACGGCAGGAAGCCCACTGGCAGGGCAGACGGCAGGAAGCCCACTGGCAGGGCAAACGGATGTGCAGGATGCTGCAGACTGGGAGTATGGAAGCTAAGCAGAGTAACAGCTGAAACATAGCAAACAAGGGAGACAGATCAAGCAAGGGACAGGGAGCCAGACAAGACATACATAATACACAACAAAGAACAGGGAACAACAACCACAAGGGATGCAGTGAGGAGCCGTCCTCGGACACTTCTCCTTTAAGCAAGGAGAGGAAATCCCCTGGGACATGGGGAGAGGAACCGAAATCCTCAGATGATTCAGAGAAAAGAGGGCAAAGATACATAAGAGACAGACAAACATGAATACAGGAACTAGCCTAGGACTATGTGATAACAATTGGAGATTTCATCACATCATATGGCCATAGTATGCTTAGCCCACCTCTACGCCAAAGTACTCCAATATTTGGTGGGTCCTAACACTAAACCCTGCCTACTTAATAACTAATAAACTGAAACTAAACATTGAATCCAACCACAAAACCAAGAAGAACATACCTTTAGACTGCTGACTGAGACAAACATAACAAACGGGTGGGGCACACCTTATAAAGGAAACAGGAGCTGAAGCTAAGAGCAGGACTGAAAGCAAAGAATCAGAAGTACAGGACAGAGCATAAGGAAATCCAGGAATGGATTACAGCAAAGGGGGAACAGTAGTGAGACAGGGGAACTGTAGCAAGACAGGGGAACCTAGAGACAAGCAGGTCCGCAGCCTGAATGGAGCGTGACACCTGCTCACTTGAAATTGTTTCTTTTCACCTTTTCGCCTTCTTTTCGCCACGCTCTTAAGCCCTCTTGCTACAGCTCCAGTATGGAGAAGGAAGGAGAAACCTCCAGTCCGGCATACCTGGGGCTTCCCAGGTATCTGCAGGCCATTGATGGTCAATTAATATAATTCCATTCCCAGTCAGGCACTTGCTGTTACGACCAGTAATATAAATGTTTTGTAAGACAAACGTGTGTCACAGTCTATACTACTGTGAGTTAGATAAATATATATCAGAATTACAGGTCCAATAAAGTGTATAATTTGATGTACAACAAGGACAACATTTGTTTTCCGTGCCCGACTTACTTAAATAGATCATTCCACAACTCTGTGCTTAAGTCAAGTACTACGTAACTCGGAGATGCGTTTCATTACCAGTAGACTTGTGCATTCAGGTTTGTATGCATTTTAACATAATTTGCCAATTTCATTGGTTTGTGCAAATGTCCAGAAATGAAGAGGGACCCCCAACAAAATAAATGAAAACCAAGCAGAGAGCTATGATTTTTCATTGGCATTTCATTTTTTCTCACTCCTGCTCTCTGACACTCTCTGAGACACTCTCTCTGAATGTTACTACTACCTACTTTTCTGCTTCTTGTCTTGCCTCTTCTTGCTCTTCTGTCTCCTTCCTCTTCTCTCAGCTGTCCTCTCCATTGTCCAGGCTTTCCCAGGGCACTTCTGCAAAAGGATGGAACCTCCACACACCTTCTTCTCGATTGGAGGAATGGGGGATAAGCTTAGTTACTAGTTTCTTCGGGAAAATCCAAATATTATTTGTGCATGTGAAAATGTATTTCTTAAACACGCATCTACATATGCATGAGTTTGTATGTCGGGGGTTCGTATGTGGTTTCTAGACTAAAAGTCTCATGGAAAACATTTTATCAAATGTAGCCTGAAATGAAAATAAATATTTTAAATGCCACCGTACATAAAACAAAACACAATTTTTCAAAGTATTATGGAAAGCTAATCTCTAAACAGCTTGATTTATTGTATATGTTTATTGGAGATGAGGATTAAGGTAACGAGTAAGATATCAAGCTACTGTGGTAATGATAAAGCATGCTGATACATATCCTTTTCTGAATGTATTCAGCTTGGTATAAAATTATTTTTAAGAACTCCTAAGGAATCCTTATGTAGAAGGCTTGCATAACGACAAAACAAAAAGGATTAAATTGATAATCTGTGTTAAAAGATAACAAGATTTATAAGTAAAGAAGTAGTATTCTTTATAGAACCAATGCATATATAGACAGAGAACTGGTCAAAACTATTAATCTGTAAAATACCACCATGATGCCTCTTTTATTATTATTATTATTATTATCTTTTATTTATATAGCACCAACAATTTTCAATATACAATACGTATATTTAAAGGGTATGACAAGACTAGATTTGACAGACTAATTGAAAAACTGAAACATTAGGTAGAGACAGCCCTGCTCGCAAGTTTACAATCTTGAGGGAATGGGATGAGGACAAACATAAGGAACAGAGTAAGATTAGAGGTAGTGTGGTAGTTGGATCAGTGACAGGGAAGTTCTGGATGGTATGCTTCTCTGAAGAAGTGGGTCTTAAAATTTTTCTTGAATGTTGAGGGGGAGGTTGAAAGCTGAAGGTTCGGTGGAAGTAGGTTCCAGAGGCATGGGGCAGCACAAGTGAAATTTTGTAGACAGGTAAAAGTGATAACTAAGGAGGAGCGCCTTAGCCCATGGGAAGAACGTAAAGATCGAGTAGGGGAGTATTTGCGCAGAAATATATGGAGGAGCAGTGTTATGGAGGGCCTTATATGTTACTACAAGGATTTTAAATGTAATTCTAAAGGTAACAGGGAGCCAGTGGAGGATTTCACAGGCTGGGGAAGCAGAAGAAAAGCAAGGATGACCCCAAGGCATCAGGCTTGGTTAGTAGGAGAGAGTCGTGTTGTTAATGGTGACACAGAATTCAGGTACTGGGGTGGAAATGGAGGGAAGAAAGATAATGAGTACAGTTTTAGGTTAACTTTCAGGTAGCGTTGTGACATCCATGAATTAATAGCAGGCAATCAATTGGTAGACAGGTAGATTTGGGTATCATCTGCATATAGATGATACTGGAAGCCAATTGAGTTGATTAGTTTGCCAAGAGATGTATAAAGTATAAAGGGTGAATAGCAGAGGGCCAAGGACTGAACCTTTGGAAATGTCAACCAAAAGTGAAAGAGCTGATGATGTCTTGCCAGAGAAGATGACAGAGAAGGAATGGTTAGAGAGATATGACGAGCTAGAGGAGAGCTGTATCTTGAATGACTGCAGAAGAAAGTGAGTCAAGAAGAAGTTGGTGATCAACAGTATCAAAAGCAGCAAAGAAATCCAAGTGTATTAGAATTAATGTATTTTAGTATGAATGTCAAAAAGTAAACAATGCCCTGAAATCAGAACAATTGGTTACACTAACTTAGCATTGTTTGGGGAACACCTTTAAGCTTTTCCTTCTGCTGATCGTTCTCTTAGGTACCAGTTAGTTAACTTGGTATGACCATGCTGGAAATCAGTGCTTCTGTAGGTGATGACATGAACCACAATGCCCCATTAGATTCATACTTATTATTTCCATGATTCTATCACAGCAGTGCTTTTATATGTATTTTTATTTGTATGCATTTCTAAGATCCTTGAGAAGCTGTGTCAAACACTTCCGTGCTAGCTTTAGTGTATTTATAATCTTAATTTTAATAATGATAGAAGGCATTATTAAAATTAAGCTTATATTTCTTTACTCACTCCAAACAGCAGCACTGAAAAAGTTAAACTTTTGAACCAATAAAAACCATCCTTAGTCTATAAAGGCCACTGTTCCAAGCCACTCTTTCTTGCAGCAGAAGGGACCCGCCATCCAGAAACTCGGACGGACCAAAACCTCTTCGTCAGACGAAATTGGATCCTTAACATCCCAAACTCGAGACCGAATCAACTTGTCATATGAACTCGGACTCTTCCAACTTGAAACGAAAACCCATTCAAGTCTACCGGCAATCTCCTGGACTCTCTTGCAGGAAAACAAAATCATGCTGGGAATAAACAAAGGCAATCAGAAAGAGTGTATTGAAAAACAAACAATTCCAAAAGAAAAAAATTGAAATTACTCTAAAATACCAAACATAAAATAAATGAGTGTATAAGGAAAACAACCAATATCTCCATGTTAAATAGAACAATTAGCAAAACCAAGAAAATACCAAAACACATTAAAAACAGACCACCCAACAAAAACAACCCAAAAAACAAAGGGGAGAGGTCCAAGGGGGGAAAATGTGCCTCCTGTCATTATTAAAATTAGGATTATAAATACACTAAAGCTATCATAATCTTCAATTTTACTACATAACAGGAGGCTTCATATTTTGCTGTTTTAATGCTCTGAAAAAAGGAAAGAAAGCAGAGTGAGCAACAGGACGGAAAAAAAGTGTGGATAGTGTCTTCATGCGACCAATCAGCTGAACGTAGGATATCAACCGCAAGGAATGCCTAAGAGGCCGCTGCACCACTCACTGAATGTGCCCCAAAAAAAGGAAGGATGGAGACTCCCTGTCACCGAACCTGATGAACAACTCTCGGTATAATGGCAAACGGTGGGAATACATAGACCCCTTGGGGAGGCCAGACCTGAAGAAACGCGTCCACCACCATGCAATAAACATAAAAAACAATAAAACCGAGTATGCGGTGAGAAACGCCACAGACTCCAATCAAAATCACCATAAAATATAGAGAAATAATAATCAATGACACAGGGCCACAGAAGCCCAATATTTTGACCTGTGCTGTTGTCTGGGAGCACCAAGAAAGAGGAGGAGTGGCTTGGAACAGCGGCTTTCATAACCACATAAACCCTTCAAGCACAACTTCAGACATTTTGAGATAGACCTGGCTAAATGGAGCATGAGGGCAGAAGGCTCCCTTGTTGGTAGACAGGTTAAATAGGACCTTCCTTTCCTTTACCAATAACCCAGCTGCCAACAGGGCCCTCCCTTTATTCAGACCTAAAACAATCCCTTCTTGCTCAGTCAGGCAGCCCCTGTACTATAGCTTCAGGGTTTACTTTCTTCCAGTAGATGTTAATATTCAGAATTTTGGGTGTGGGTCTCCTACCAACAGCGTATGTGATGCTCGGTGAGTCTGCACAGGCAGTTTGGTTGCATATCTATGTATTCCTAATACATTCTCCCCTAGCAGCTGGGTTCAGGATTTAACCCTTTCTATGTCACAAGCTAGCTGGCATACTGGCTCATGGCAACGGTGGGTGACTTAGCAGGCAGAACCGCAGATGGCTAAATAAAAATATTATTTGTTTATAACTCTTTAACAAACAAACATTTTTTAACCAAGATTTTTTTCTACAATGTTATAGAAATATCCATTTTCACCTTTAATTTATGGGACTATCATTTTCTTTTAGATTTGAAGATGGAACAGTTTCATTCTTGGAGATAATTGCGCTAAAGCATGGGTTTGATACTCTGGAGCGACTTACAGGTAAAAACTAAATGTTTATTAACTTTTGAAAAAGTTACAGTTCCAAACTCATAAGGCACTTTTAACCAAAAGATCAATGTTGATACCTTTCATATACTTATTTACCTAATGTACAATGAAATAAGGTTCATGTAATAGAGATTCTGTACCGTTACTGCAATAGAACAGTGAAAACTGGATTAAAATGTACCATACGATTAATGGCACTGCTGTTTTGAGGGTTTGTACTGCATACCCCCAACATTTGAGGTATCCAAAAATGAGACACTTTTGTTGAAGAAAGGGGTAGCCGGAGGGGGTAGCAGCATGGCCATAGGCAGAAGGGTTGGGCTACCCACCTACAGCGCTTCAGAAACTCGGGAGATGGCCACATGGGAGCTGCACTGCCCGGAAGAGAATTTTAATGCCAAAGGGTTAATGGTGTGATGAAGACATGTTTGTATAAGGGTTGATTGTTGAGAAAGCAGTTAATATGATGTTTTTCAGTTGTTCTCTGTATGAAATTATAACAGGAGCTTTAAAGACAAAATTATGTCATGTAGAATGATATCATATAGGATGTTCTGGTGCAGCTGATCCTTGAACCTAGGAAATTGAGATGTTGACAGATATGGAGAAGAGCGAGAATGCTGTCCTTCTAGCTTATTAACAGATTTATGAGCATGTAGACAGACATAGACTTTTGTGTATTGCTAAAAATTACGAACGTGAGAACCTTCCACCAAATGATAAGATCGGTTTATGGTACCTGCCAAAGATGAGTTTATGGTGCCTGGCATCCATTCCTGAAGTCCGTCTCGCACTGTGTAGTGGCATATACCTTATGTGTGCTTAGGGGCACCTTTCAGTGCAGTGCAGGAATGGAAGTAAGCGTAATCTGTTTTATTCTTCTTTTAGATTGTTATTATGCATGCATTTTGATTTGTTTAATAAACTATATGCATGATTTCATCCAATGGGTGGAAGTGTCATCTTTTTATCCTCAAACCTGTTAGCTCCCTTCTACCCACACATGGGTTAAAACAGGAGCTCCATCAATATTGCAGTTGCCTGGGCAGAGGATCTCCCCAATCAGCCCATGGTCCCCACCACCCATAGAAGCGGGACAGAAGGAAAGAACAGTAGGGATGTGCGATGGTATTTCAGCCATTGAGACTTATAATTTAACTCATGAAACTACTACTTCCTACCCATATAAAGTAGGCCACTAGATGTAGAATGGATCTTTAGTATGTTAGTGATGACTCTGGCAGCCACAAGAATGGACTTGTTGATAACTTTGACCCACACGGTATAATATATATTACATACATGATTTCCAGAATATTTAGAATGTAGAATATCTTTGACATGAACAAGTATAGCACATAGCTATACACTATCTATGTTGGTGCCGTAGGTTTCAGAGAGGGGATGTGTCACTCTGCAATGTTGTCAGATTTATTTGTTTGCCTACTTTACACCATGTGTATTTTAGGTTTGATATGATACATTTTCATTTGTATAATGTGATATGCTGTATCCCTTGGGGACCTCTGTAGGTTTCAATGATTCCGTGAAACCAACTACCACTAAGTTCCAATGATTCTGTGAAACTAACTTCCACTAACGGTAATTTTATAGCAGTCTTATATCAAATGACTTCTTTATTGATGCTTCAAAGAATTTTATGTCAAAATCTAGGCTAAGATAACTGTACAGATCAGTTCCTCTGGGCTATAAAATGAATTCAGCATTCACTAACTAGGACTGCCTCAGAAGAAAATAAATTAAAACCATATTTTAGCTTTTTATGCTAAAAACATTAAAGGTGAACAGTATTACATATTAATATGTAATGTACATGAACTATTCTGCATTTTTGGTGATATTTTTCCCCTCTTTCAATGCTATATAGACGATAGTTTCCATCATGCAGGTTTAGAATATATTTTATGTTTAAACTATTTAGCAAACATCTAAATGTCAAAAAACAACATATGCACCTGCTTATGTGAAGTATTTCTTTTCAAAAATGTTCCCCTGCAAAACACTTCTGAGATGAAGAAACCTTCAATAGAGCACTGATTAGCAAAAAAGAATGTCCACTTATCAAACCAACACCCCGCACTCCTCCCAAACCTCAAAGATTAATTTGAAGGCTAGATTTTAAACAATGTATAATATTTAAGTCTTCTGTAATTATCAAAACTATTTTGTGACTATCTCTCTTGAATTAGCAACAACACCAATGGAATTAGTATTAATAAAATCCATTCAGCCACTTTGAAGATGTTCAACAGTTCTGTAACTTCTATGGGGCAAGAGGGGCAGCTTCCCCAAGTGCCACAAGCTTAAAATCCTGGCGCATCTAGAAGCGCAATCAGCACCTGGCAGGACCTCCTAACCTACCCCGTGCACCAAGAACTCTAGTTAGTGATGTACAATATGTCCTTAGGTAAACACTGGCATTTCCACTTAAAGTGGATGTGCTACTTTTTTCCCCTAAATCCTATATTTTACAGTGTTGTTCACTGCATAAACCCATGTGAGAGTGTTTACAGATTACAAGAATAATTTACAGTACTGTGCAAAAGTTTAAAGCAGGTGTGAAAAAATGCTGTAAAGTAAGAATGCTTTCAAAAATTGACGTTAATAGATTATTTTTATCATTAAACAAAATGCAAAGGGAGCGAACAGCAGAGAAATCTAAATCAAATGAATATTTGGTGTGACCACCCTTTGCCCGCTAGGAGGTAGCTCCTCTTCCCGAGTTTTGTCTATAAGGCTGTCTTGTACAGCGGGCAATTACTTTCAAGGGATCCATGTATAAAGTGGATATAGAGGCAAAAGGTGATAATTGTTAACCTTATTTGCATGCGCCTACCCAGAATCCCTTGTGGTTGTGGCAGCACCATGAGTAGAAAAAAGGCATAAACGGTACCGTACAGCAATCCGAGGTCTTAGGTAGGAGGTAGGAGAGTAACATCAAAGTCCATAAACAAGCCAAGGTCAAAAGTCCAGTAAATCCAAAAGGGTATCAGCAAACAAGTATCAGTAAACAGGTATCAGCAAACAGGTATAGGTAGGGACTTGAACAATCAAGTAATGAGGCGCTGTGGGTTTAAATGGCCCGCTAGGAGATAGCTCCTCCCAACCAGCTACAGAGACCCATCCCTCATCAGTATGTCTCAATGGAGTAGTGATCATCAATCACTACTCGTCCCGCCCTTAGCCAAGCCCTCTTCGTCATTGGAGGCTCTGGCCACGCCAGATTGAGGTATCCTCCCTCAATCTAAGACAAGACCAAGGAATGATTAAGGTCTTTGTTTCTACAAGAGGAAAAATGGGCACACTAGATGTGCTGAATGGTTCTTATCTGCGGTCAAATTCTACGTTTCTATGGTCCAGACAGCCTTTGTCAGTGTGGATATGGGAAATAATTTCAGGGCAGTTATTACGCATGGTAGTTGTCCAAATTATGTCATAAAAATCAGCCCCTTACCTATAAACTTAAAATCTATTGTACCTATAAGATAAAAATATAGTTGTTATAAAAGCCAAAAGCAGCTCCCTTTTAATCAAATATTTGCTGGGCATCCATCAACTGTGCTACCTAACAGAAATGGATACCTGCAAAGTGTGAGTATGATATATACATTCTATTTCCAGAACTATTCCATTTTAACCATTATCTGTTGTTTGAGGTTTATCACCAAGCAAAATACATTGTTCTTTACAATCCTCTTAAGCATTCATAACTGAACAGTTAGATGCCTAACAAGATGTAATCAACATTTTTCTTTTGAAGCCTCAAGATTAAAATGATTGACAGAATGAAAAAGGAGCAAATTATGAAAATTCTCTTCCATTCATGGGGATATAAAGTCATAGGCTCATCAACTTGAAAGGGATGTGAGATCTTACAAATAGAAACTCTGGGCTTCTTCACTTTCAAATGAATTTAAAGGACCTTTGAAAAAAGTAATGTATGCATTGTCTGTAATCTGAACATTAACCAGCATGGTAATTATGATCGCTTACTTAATGGCAACTAGAATTCATTTTTTTTTTAATTCAGAAGGATTTCTATGGTACAAAGTAAAATATTCCCTCTTCATGATAAAGATGCTGTGTTCAGCTTGCAAAAAAAATCACATCACAATTGCTTCTTTTCAATCAAATATATAAATGCTGGCAGAGCCAAGCAATGTAGAGAATTGCACATTCTGGCAGATTCCATAACCTGCCAGATATATAATTAAATAAACAGATAAATAAATAAAAGCCTTGCAGACCGCAATTTTGTATTCTTCTCCATAAATATTTATCATTCATATAATGTAGATTGAGCAGGTGCGGCAGAGGGGGTACACATCAAAAAGAGTGACCTCTTGTATTTTGCATTCATACTGTGTTTCAATGGGGAGGGGCAGTCCATGAAAATGTAGGGAGTGTCTAATAACACCCAGTAACATTAGGGCCCAGAAATTTGTCACACTGGCTATTAAATATACACAATACATAGTCCAAATTAATTAAATTAGAGCAACTCATTCAAGAGAGAAACATTCCCTTGGAAAGCAAAGAAGAAGTAAAACACCATTCAGCGAGAAGGGATGAGCTGGCCCCATATAATGTATAGTCGTGGAGTTAATCTCACAGATTTATCTATGCATTATATAGGGCCAACTAATATCTTCTTGCAGTTGATCCTCAAAAGGTTTGGCACTTCATAATGCATACTGAAGTTGGTGAGTTGAAACCCAACTCTCCTGCCAGCTCGTTCATAGCAAATAAACCCTACTTCTATCTATAAATTATGTTAGAATGGTTTTAATGTCTCATTCCAAGAGATTATTAAACACATATACTACATTCTACTCATTACTTTCTATTATCTCTGTTTGTTTTGTTAATGCCTTTTACCAATACAGGTAGTCTAGCACAAGTGCTCAGAAATACTCAGGAGCTGAATAGACATAAAGTCGGCGCTGGTACTTTAAGGCCAGTGGCTGAACAATGACATGCATGTGGCCAACAGCTGGATACACAAACCCCTACACTAAACTTTTGCACACTAACTGAGGCATCAGAACTGCCAATAAAAGAAAAGTGTGTAGATGCCAATAGGCAATTTCCTGGAAATACTCCATTTTACCATTAAATTACCATTTGCAGACTACTTTAAGTTACAACCTTGGCAAAGACAGTCAACCTATGTTGAATATAATATCTTTAACTTGAGAGCTTTGTTTCTTTCAATCTCTCATTTGGTTTCCTAGGTTCAGAGCATGGCTATCCATCACATTTAGAAAGGGGTAAGGAAGAGATTAAGAGGTTAAGAGAAAACTATTAAAAACTCACTTCCTACTGAAAAGGGTTTAATCTTATAAAAAAAAAAAAACATACAGACCTTTTAGGAAGCTTTTTCATTTTTAACCTATCTGTGCTTTTTTATCATATGCTCTCTGCAAAATTATGAATGAGGCACGCTATTAAATCATTATTTATGGGAATGGTTCTGGCACTCCATAGTATTAGGAATGATGTTCCGAATGCTGTGTTTGGTTACAAAGGTGTTAAATCCAGAAGAGTTTGGAATGGCTATAATTGCAACAATGTCATAGAGTTCTGTCTTAAAAGATGTGAAGTGCAACCTATTTATAATTGACTTTTGGAGAAGAAATCAAACAAAACGTAAAACATAAACTCTATCCTCTTAAGACACACATTTGTTGAAAGCTGCCTTTTTTCCGATCCCTCGTGAACAAAGAATGTGCTTTTGAAATGTTCTGTGATGTTTCTTTTTATTGGCCACATGCTGATTAGTTAGCTCGTCTACCTCAAGATAGTTAAGCAATGCTTAATAAATATGAAAAATTGTATAGCCTCCAAATCACTGAGGGATTTACGGTACATCTCCAAATGTAATTAGCTGAAAATATTTTGGAAAAATTAAGAAAAAACGGAAGGATTCAAATAAAAAATGAACACAGTTGTGCGAACAATGTGTTGTATTATTCTTTCTGAAACCAGTTGTCAGTACAGTAAATATACACAGCCACTATGTAAGTAACATTTCTACAGTTTGTTTGAAGGAACAGACTTTGTTGAGCACCATTTTGGGTCCATCCTCAGTGGAAGAGACTAATGGAGTATGTCTCTTGGAATTTATTAGATACAACTTAGACTTCACTTCCAATATGGTGGAGCAAGTTGCATTATGTGTGTTCCAAACCCCTATCTTAAAATAAATTATATTACAAGGATGGGTGTCTACTTTATATAGGTAGTAACATAAATTAATTATATAACTGAACATACCTTTACTATGGATAGAAAAAAAATCTTGTTGGCATTCTTATTTGGAGATATGCATGTTTATAATTCACTACTTATGATTGTTCCTACCTGAACAATCTCATTCTGTACTTATTTGTTAACTTAGATAACCGTATAAAACACCTGCCTGTTTTCTCAGCTTTAGAAATTGGTTCCAACAGACTTGTCATTCAATGTATTACAGCAACATCTGTCACATTACAATAGGCTTGTTTGATTGGATTTCCCTTTTGGCTATTAATCTGTCAACTTTAACAAGAATGTTGGCACGGTGTTAGACTTGGTCAATAGAAGACAGGCTAATGCCAATGGTTTAATATAACAAGGAGCCACGTGCCAAGCTTCAGGAGGAGCTAATAGGAGTTATTTGAAAAGAAACACATTTTACAGTTAGCTTGTTTGATAACTCTGGCTCTTGATTACCTTTTGGGTGAGGTACATCTAAATATGGTAGATACAGTAATCCAATTTATTAGAACAGTATCAAAGTCTTTACAGAATTAAAATCGTTGGTAGAGATGTAAAATAAGTATTATATTGTTTGGCATTGTAGCAAGGAGAATCAGAATAATGCAATAATCTACCCTAAAAACAGTTTGGAAATTTCCTCTCTCTGGATTAATTTGTGTTTATATGTTACATTAATGTATTTTTAATATTTATTTTATTTTTTTATCTTCTTAAAGTATGGAGGGAGTTGTTGGTTCATCAGTGACCTCCACCCCAAGCACTGTTGGCATACCTCCAAATCTCACAGTTTTTGCAGGATAGTCCAAATTTTTGGGCACTGTCTCATGTACCTGCCTCACTGTCCTGCTTTTTTCACGCAGTGGAGGTAATTGGTCAGTAGGGCAGATCCTCTGATCCCCCCACCCCAGACCAGGAAGTAGTAAAATGTTGCAGCACAGACCATCATTGCAGCTCCTGCCCCACAATGCTCTGCAGCTCACATGGTGAGTATTTGGGTATATGTCAGGACCTGGGCCAGCAGGTCAGGTAGCAGCCCAATTGCAGGAGATATCAAGAGATAACAGCCTCACACCAGGCTGATATACAAGAATAGATTGTAACTCGTAACACATGGACTGTAAAGTGTTGACCCCCGGGCAAGACAGACAGCCCACGGGCAGGGCAGACGGCAGGAATCCCACGGGCAGGGCAGACGGAAGGAAGCCCACGGGCATGGCAGACGGAAGGAAGCCCATGGGCAGGGCAGATGGCAGGAAGCCCACGGACAGGACAGGGGAACTGTAGCAAGGGCAGGGGAACTGTAGCAAGGCCAGGGCACAAGGCTTTCAAGCCCTCAGGCAGGACACACCGCTTGGAATATGGTCTGGTACACAAATCAGGATCAAGAACGTAGCCAAGGTTATACACAGGTAATCAGAACAGGAAAACAGATCTTTAGCTGCAAGCAGACTAACAGGGACCCAAGCCAAACAATGTAAAGGCCCAGACTGAACAGCAGAGCAGGTATATAAAGGCAGGGCTAAACTCAGGTAACAAGGCTCAGCTATCCCAAGTAATTCGATATGGGTGCTCCAGAGAGGGAAGGGTGGCCACTAGTGGCTGCTGGTACACATGATTAGAAATGATTATTGCATAGTCCTGGCAGGCAGGGTGGGTGTCTCCTGCCGCAACCATGCTCTCTTCCCGGTATGTCCACATACACATCCCTGGTGTGACCACATTTCCCTCACAGGTATCCTCATGTGGAAACCTTATGTTGAGAGTATGCCGCACGTTAATAATAAATTATGTTTTCTCCCTAAAAGAGAAGCATTTATATGGCTTTTGCATAGGTTGTAAGTTAAAAGACCCTTCCAGGCCTATTTTAATTTTCATTGCATACTGGAGTATATTTGTGCATTTCATTGCCTTCAAATCAGTGTAGGAACTGTTTACTTATTGGGGATGGAAAGAGACTTCTGTATCATTTAACTCCTCTCCCAGGTGCTTCTGTTGAAAGGAGGGGTATACATCTGCAAATGCTTTGTGGAACTTATAAACCTTAGCAAATCTGACATCTTTTATAGTTTCACATGGAAGTTTATTCACAAAAGCAAGGAATCTTGCAAATCAATGCAAGCCCAGCAGTTACATACTGCAAAAAGACGATTCAAAAACTCAGATCTGAGGAGATTCCGTTACATTACGTGCCATGTAAAACTTAGCCCACTACTACATTAAATGTAGGGAGTCTCAGTGTGCTTAATGTAATTCAGTACCCCTGATTCAGTTTTATGGTAACCATTCTAGTTTTAGATGGGAGTCACCAAGATTGGGCATCTCTGATGTAGTTGTGGGCTAGGCAAAATATTTCCAGGTATTTGCATTTGCTCTAACACAGGAGTTTTGGATTTTCTAACAAGACCCCAATAGGATACTAGTCTGTCCCTTTATAGGTTTCTAATGATTTTAGAATGTTTCCCATAATTTTGATAATATTTGCATTTATATTATGTATATTAAAGCTTATTTATTATATTAGTTTTCGGGTGCCATCTATGTCAAATGGAACTGTCCCAGTAGGAACAGAATATTTGGCTATTCATTAGTAAAATATCTGAACATAACAAAACATTAAAACGAGAAAAGTAGGTTTTATCTGTATTTTATCCAGAAGTGTCTCTTCGTTATAGCAAATTGTGCTCTTAATGTACAAGATGTTCATTCCGTAGAGGAATGGTGCAGCTACACTGGGATTACTAAAGTAGAATAATGAGCATATATTTTAAATCCAAGCAATGTCCACCATAAAGTCCAGCACACCGTTTTTAATATTAAATATCATTCATTGTGAACTGAATTCTTAAGCATATACATATGTACTTGCAGTCTTGTGAATATTATTTGGTCATGGAATACAATCCCTTATTTTACATAAGAGTGGAGATGTACTTCCCAGCTGTCAACCCCAGGTTTTTAACTATGCTGTACATTTTGTTTTGAATTCCCTGCCGATTCTGTCATACTTTCTCCTACTAATTTTAACTTTAAAAAGCCAATAATATTTCTGTGGCTTTTAAGCCTGTAGAAGATTGTAGAGGGATTTGGATGCAGAAAGATGGGAAGATGGACTGTTATATATATATATATATTACTCGGTGGACATATACCACTCTCTTCCTAACCTCATAGAGACCTGCCATGCCGCTGCTTATCTACTGCCATTGTGAATGCCTTCCTGCAGGGATTCAGTGAAGCAGGTGCCGTGAGGGGCCCAGTGGGGTCACGTAATGCACGTTATGTGAACTTCATGAGTGCCTCACGGCACCCTCTTCACTGCTTTACATTGGTCCCCTGGCCAGTTTTACACCCTTGTCCCGCAAAACCCTGGGGTTTGTCTAGCCCTGGACTTGATCATAAAATTTAGTAATGAGGCTTACAGAATAGATTATATTAATTTAAATGGAGATGATGCTAAATCCCTAGAAGCTAGAATGTGACCTCAACAATTCTGGTTGATTTTTTGTGACATGCAAGCTGCTGCTTTTCATCCAACATTTAGGAGTCAACTGATCATTACAAAGAGATAAAGGGTAGATGTCTCTTCATAGGTTCATAGTCTGGATTGTGTTGTTCTGTATGTTACTTGGGAAGAGATCTGTCAAGGGATGGCAGAGAAAAGTTGAAGTTAGAAGGGAGAGAGAGAACTGGGAAAATAAGATAAGACAGATAGAAGGAGATCTGGAGAGAGAGAGAGAAGAGGGAGAAAGAAAGAAGGGAGGCGGGATAGAGAAACGGGAAAGAGAGATTTTGGCCACATAATTTCAGTAAAGGGCACATACACTAGTAACCCATATAAATTGAACTTGGTGACTTGAAAACGCAGTTCTGGTGCAAAAGGCCCTTTCAGTGAATAAAAGCGGGATATTCAAAAAGAAAGAAAAAAACAGGGATAGTTCTCAGAAGCTATCATTTGGTTTAGTTGCATTCAATGCCAGAAACAGTTAAGTCAAAAATAATCATAACTGACCTTTAATATTCATTGCTGAACAGTGAATATAGGGGTTTGATAACTACAATTTTTTCTAGGCTTTTGTATCTTAAAATAAGCATTTAATTTCATACTTGAAACCATCAGGAAAATTGCAATTTATTATAACAATCCATTCTCATAATTAATTTGTGTTCTTCTATTTATTAACAACTTTAATTAGATCTCGGTATTCAACCTATAAATATATTTGCAAGGAAAAATTGGTTTGCTATAAAAGTCATGTTACATTAGAAAATCAATTAAAAGACTTAAAGAGGTTCCCCTCTTTTGATTTATTTTTTTTGCCGCTTGTATTTAATGACTGATGATGATGGACATTTAAAGAAATTAAAGTTCACATAATTGATAGTACCCATCCCATTTTAACTTCTGTGTTTAACTTTTCTTAGATGGAGCAATGTAATTATGATTCATTTATAGATCTAGTGATTACGTTGAATTAGTATACCTCTTTTCATAGTTTTGAGGTTTACTGATTACCAGACATCTGGTAGGCTGTCATCTCTGGATGGCTGCGTTTGGCTGCACCCATTTTGGTCGTAGAATCCCTTACTCCTTTTCCATTTGGGCTAGCATTGTCCTTCTGTCCTGCCAGCTCTGACTCCTGGCTTTGCACATCCTGCCTCCCATAAAGAACTTTAGAGGAACTGCATGGTATTCCTATAAATTTCTTGGTATTCCAGTGTAATAACACTGATTTAGCTTGTGTTGTTTGTCTTAGTTTGCCTATAAATTTAGTTTGCCATGCCCCATACTGCACAAAGTGTTGCATACGTTTCTTGCGCAAGTACAAGACACAATGTTATAAGAAGTGGGAAAAGTATCAAATTTAAGATATCATATTTTTCTTTTGGTTTATCTAAAACCCGATGAATAATTGAAATGACTAGGCTTTACAGTATTTTTTTTTCCGAGGAGTTGTTATAGGCTTACTAATAAATTATTTCTGAAATGGAACATTCGACAAGACTTAAATGATCCAGAAACAAAACACAACATACTTTTACCCTACAAGCTCTTCTCTCTGTTCTACCTTGGAGACTTGCATTGCAAAACTCTAAGTGGGTAAATTCAGAAAAAAAAGATTAAAAAATAAACATAATGGTGCTATCCAGCTCTCAGATTTAGAACCATTAATGCGCTTATCTGAAAAAAGAAAAATTCTTTGCTAATCCAAAATATTGCACTTTTTATACAACATAATGAAGTTTGAATCACAGAGTACATCTTTTCATTCAGCTGGGAGTGTGTCTTACTGCTTCAGACAAACGTTGTTTCTTTTGCTTGTCATGCAGATAATTAAAGCTGACAGGCACCATCATAAAAGGATTCCGTCGCTAAAATATGAGAATTAGTTGAAACAGTAGAACAAATCTAAAAGCGATATGTGTTTTGTTGTGTGCAAGAGGAGGCTTTTAGAAGTTTCTGCTTTGAGAAACATGCAGTACTTTTGGGGCTTAACAGATGTGCCGTGGTTTGGTGGCTCAGTAATACCAGTTGTTAAGTGGTTAAAGTTAGGTGGTTCAATAAAACCAGTGTAAGCATTGGCAACTATTTTTTAAATTTAGAATTTAATAGTAAACATATCCTTAAAACACTAGAGGCGTCTAGTTACAAGAAGACCTTATACTTGAATATATATACAGATAAATATATTTGGTGTGACCACCCTTCGCCTTCAAAACAGCATCAATTCTTCTAGGTAGACTTGCACACAGTTTTTGAAGGAACCTTAAAGTATGTTGTTCCAAACATCTTGAAGAACTAACCACAGATTTGGGGGGCAATACCATCACTCCCAGGACTGCTTTTTTTCTTTAAGGTGAAGTTAGTTCTCAATGACTTTGGCTGTATGTTTGGGGTCATTGTCATGCTGTGGAATACATTTGCAGCCAATCAGATGCCTCCCTGATGGTATTGCTTGATGGATAAGTACTTCTTACCATCAAGTACCTTGTTCTACTTGTAACAAAAAATACATCTTTAAAAAGCAAATTTAGTTTTACTTTTGAATAAGCTGTACTTTTATTTCAAGCATAATAATTTGATATATTTTATTTCATGCCCCCAGCGTAACAAAATGATTTTCAATTTGTAAAACTACCCCACTTTAGGTGTTGTCGTCTGTAAATTGTTGCCCCCCTGTTATACCATTGTGTAATAATGGTAGAGCACATCTACAGCCACAGTAGTGTTAGACATGGGTGTGGATACAAAATGGGTACAACACACCATAGGCCAGTATTTGAACTAAATGAAGCGTAATTTGATTTTCTCATGATGTCCTTTTGGTGCAGAACTTCAACCTACATTGGTGTTAATGAAGCTAGGGCTTGATAAGGTAACATAAAACATACATGAAGAGGTATCAAAATTATATCTCTATATGTAAAATCCTTGTTAGGTTAGGTGTTGTTCGTTATGTTGGACAGGGCCTAAAGTAAACAGCACTATAATTGTCTGGGAAACTTTATTGCTACATCACAAAAATGGCACATGAAGCAACCAATAAAAGCAGAAGAAAAGCCTAACTAATTTTGCGCCAAAGCTGGAAATTAGCTTAGCATCTTAATCATACCAACTGTATCAAGATACTCAGGTAGATTAACTAGCCACATGGCTCGTCATTGTTTCGAGTCTATACGTTTTCTCCCAAAAATTGTCATTTGAAGTAACTTTATGCACACGTTTAGGCTCAGAGCCAAAAGCAATACTAAATTGTTGTGTATAACTCACACTTCATTAAAGCACTGTGTTTGTCGTAGGAGGTATCTCCATTGGATGTAAAGATTGCAAAGATCTACGTAAAGCCGCTCAAATATTAATAAGTCTCAATTTCTCATTACTTGTTATAGCTTCTCGATTTGCTTCTAGGGTTGTGTTTGTTAATAAACAGAATATAGTGCTTACTGTTCTCTGTGGAACTGAGGATTAAATAAACAAATATTACCATCTGTATTATTATGCTTCCTGCCTTTACAGCACACCCTAGCATGCCAGCACACACTTATTGTCAGTGGGTATTTGTATATATATATATAGCCGTATTTAACATTCTTGGTCACTCGATACCTTGGTAAAGGCATTATTTAAAGGGAATTTTAGAAGAGAGCTGGAAATGCTTTATCTGCTTCACCAAAGTATAGGCTTCTTTATGAATAATGCTGAATACAATTAACAACACCAGAAAAATCCAGAAACCCATGTTAACAAACAGGAGGTGCTAATGCAAGACTGTACGTTGTTGTATATTGTTTTCTCATAAATGATATGAAAGGTCCCGAGATATGATCATAGTCACTTCAACGTGCTTGCAGCGATCTCCCTGTCACTGATCACACTGTGATTAGGAAGCAGGGCTGTGCAGCACTGCTTTCCTGACAGCACTAAAAAAATGTGATTAGCAGCAGTGAAGAATCTCCTGAATGTCACAGCATACATGTGTTGTCACATTACATCACCCAGCTTGGGGCCATTAATTTTACCCCAACAAGCATAGGGGAGACCAAGTTGTCAATTGATAAAATACCAAAAAAAAAAAAAAAAGACATTACATGTTATAGTAGAGCTCTGTGAAAGGGAGACAAGAACAAAATCAATCCTCTACAACCAATGATATAGTGCGTAGAATCATTGAGTTGTATTAGGGTCATAGGTTAACTTTCCACTCACCAAAAGGGTTGCCAACACTGGTTTGGCTTTTAGATTTGGAGAGGTTCTGATCCCTCAGCTTTTTTTTAGTAGTATGAAAAATGAACTGAGCAGTGTAGAGGAACGATCAGACGCATGAATGTTTTATTAGTAGCAATGATGGAGCGTGGATCTGCTTTCACTCACATATTTGAAAATTAGTCTAACCGTACTGCATACTGTAATATATAAATACATTTCCAGTTTCGAAAAGCATTAATGCAAACTATTAAGTAATGATACTGCACATTTTGTAACAAACACCTGATGTGGCTAGTTTTAATGGTGTGTGTATATATTGAAAAAATGGAATTATATTAATACAACCATTCTCATAAACATAAAATGTGATAATATGCGTGGGCTCAAAAGATTAAGCAAATTAGATAAAAAATTTCAGGATTTTAGAACACAATCCCATGGTAACAGGTAATTGACAGACCACACAGTTAAGCAAATGTAAAATATTTTTTTGGTAGAGTTGAGTGACTTTTCTTATAAAAATCTGACATTGAAATGCTAATTTGTTCTTTTGTGGCATCTGCTCTCAAACATTATAATGACAATAAGCTTGTGTGTCTTGAATACCCTGTATATGAAAGGTAACAAATCAAAACACATTGAAGGAACATTTTTATAGTTTAGAAATAAAGGTGTGAAGTGTGATGATCAGTATGTCATATGAACAAGGATAATTGTGACACCGAAAACAACATACTACCTTCTTCTACATAAGGCAGTCAAAACAGAAATGAAGACCCCTGTTGACACATGGAGACATGGAGTTCCTTCGTTATTTATTTATGCTGCTTGGTTAATTATAAAAATAGAACGATGTATGTCTCGAGTAAGCTAATGCAGCATGCTGAGCAGTGAATAGCACTTAGAAATCTTTTTTAGAAATAACGAATAAACAGGATTATTATACAAAATGTTTCTTCTGATGGATATTTATGCCATTTATGTACACATAGTTTTTATTTATTCCTTATATTGACAGTTATTTTTTTCTCTATTAACTGACTTTAAAGAGCATAGGAAAAAGGGCACAAAGGTGATAAATACATAGATCACATTAAGAACTTATTTGTGTGCCAAGAAAAGCACGTTAGCCTTTTAACATTAAGAGTGGGAGGGTGCTAGGGTAGGGTGTGAGTTTTAATGTCCTTGTTGGACCATTACCCTGAAAAACTTTTAACGGTTTTTTAATAAAAGCTATGATTGAGAAAAATATTTTTTTTGTTTTTATTTCTTGTATTTTCCAACCTGTCCCCCAGTTACGCACATCTGCCCCCAGGCTTGCCACTCCAATATGGCACTGTGGCCCATGATATGCCTTTTAACCCTCTATATGCCACTGTGCCCCATGGTATGCCTTTTGACCCCCTATGTGCCACTCTGCCTCCAGAAATGCCTTATACCCCTATATCCCATTCTGGCATTTAGGGGGTTAAAATGCATATTATGGGGCAGAGTGGCATATAGGGAGAAATAAGGCATTTCAGGAGGCAGAATGGCATTAAGGGAGTTAAAAGGCATTGTATAGAGCACTCTGCCTCCAGAAATGCCTTATACCCCTATATGCCACTCTGGCATTTAGGGGGTTAAAAGGCATATTATGGGGCAGAGTGGCATATAGGGAGGTATAAGGCATTTCAGGAGGCAGAGTGCTCTATTAAATCCTTAACGCCACTCCAGAAATGCCCTATGCCCCCATTTAACACACACACCCTATACCCCCATTTAACTAACACCCTATACCCCCATTTAACTAACACACACACACTCTCTCTCTCACCCCCTCTCCCCTCTCTCACCCCTCTCTCCCCTCTCACCCCTCTCAGCCCTCTCTTACCGGTGCTTCCAGCCGGGGCAGCGGGTTGACGTCACCTTCCGCGGCAGCCGGAAGGAGGTGGAGTTGGTAGCGGGGGTTTGTATGCGTCCGTCGCGTATACTTTCCCCGGCTGTCAGAGATCAGAGTTCCCCACACCGGTGCAGCACCGGTGCGGGGAACTCTGATCTCTGACAGTCGGGGAAGGTCTACGCGACGGACGCAGACAACCCCCGCTGCTAGCCACACCTCCTTCCGGCTGCAGCGGATGTTGTCTACGCGGATCGCGTAGACGTCAACCCGCTGCCCCGGCAACACAGCAGGAAGCACCGGTAAGTGTGTGTATGATGGGGGGGGGGTGAGACAGGAGGATCCAGGTCCCCTGCAGCTGTGCGGGGGATCTGGATCTTAGTCTCCTAATCAGACCTCTATTTGAGGTCTGATTAGAAGACGACCCCGATTAGAAGACGAGGGGTATTTTTCAGAGCATTTGCTCTGAAAAAAACCTTGTCTTATAATCGAGCAAATACGGTAATAAATGAATACATTATCCTGTCAAAGCCAACTTCCTTTGCTTAATATTTACATTAGATGAATCTAATAAGGCTACAATATTTCTGAGGCCTACTTGTAAAAAAATAAATTTAAACAGGCCATAATGGCAACATTTCTTTTTAGACATCTGTGCCTTCTTCCCTGATTAGCATACCTGGGAACTTCTGGGTTCCAGCTACCCGGAGCCTTCCCTTGCGGGACGCGGCCAGGACTGACGTCAGCCTCGAAAACTTAATGACTTGGAGAGGATCTGCAAAGAGGAGTGGGACAAAATCCCTCCTGAGATGTGTGTAAACCTGGTGGCCAACTACAATGTCTGTGATTGTCAACAAGCGTTTTGCCACCAAGTACTAAGTCATGTTTTGCAAAGGGGTCAAATACTTATTTCACTGAGTAAAATGCAAATCAATTTATAACTTTTTTGCAAAAGCGTTATTCTGGATTTTTTTGTTGTTATTCTGTCTCTCACTGTTCAAACAAGCCTACCAGTAAAATTATAGACTGATCATGTTTTTGTCAGTGGGCAAACATACAAAATCAGCAGGGGATCAAATTTTTTTTCCTTCACTGTATTTGTATAATATCATATACCCTCTAAGACACCTTTTCCTAATGTAAACATATGTAACTTCTATAGCTTTCCTTCATAACTAAAGTAGGTAGCTGGCCTATTTTTCAAGCTCCATAATGTCATTTTAAGAACAGGTTTTAACCCCTTCAGGACCGGCGTTTGCATACTGCGTCCTCCCTTGAAAATTGAAAATATTTTAATTCCCTGCTAGTGATTCGCTTCAAAGCGATCACGTGCACGGAATTGAGGGGGAGTGGCTGCTACGGATCGCTGGGCACACCCAGCGGTCAGTAGCAGCCGCCCCTCGCGATCCCAGCATTCATAGCGACGCTGGATTGCGCATCATCGATGATGTACCTGGTACTTCCCGGTCTGGCGGTGACGTATGACCAGGAAGTACCAGGTACGTCCCAGTCTTGAAGGGGTTAATTAATCACATTCTCCATACTTTAAGACTCCGCAATCCACTCCAATACTAGGCATCTCCAACTGGTCCCTTCCTGCATACTTCCAATTGCTCACTCTCATCCCATCCTCCACAATTCCAGCCGCCTACTCCACTCCTCTTCCTTACTTTATAGTGGCATATAATTCAGTCTCTATCCCCTCATATACAGTTTAAGAACATTGTTGTTTACATCAGATCACAGGCTGCTTGTTTAAGGTTATAAACAACATCCCAAACGTGACAATATGGAAGTATTTGCGAATGGTACAAAATGTTCTTTCATATTGTAAAAAGCATAAATGTTTGCTTTAACTTCTCTTCAAAGACAAACGGTTGGGATTAGCACTCTTCTGGGTCTAAAAGCTCTTTTTCTACCATTCTGCACTCTTTGTTTATGCATATAAAATATGCGTCTATTAACTTCAATGAAGCCTAAAAGGGTAACACTGTTTTATAACACATTTGGCCTTAACATTTCCAAGCTATTGATTGTAATTCCCTGCTTCACCTGTGACTTCTTCATTGAACAAATATAAAACACCGTCACTGTTAGAAATTATTATTGGTATAACACACAGACTTTCCTTTTGTCTATATAATGGGAAATGGAAAAATTACATTAACAATGCAGCCTCACTTTTTTCATTTTTCTTTCAATCCATTACTTGAGTAAGTTACATTAAGAACACAAAACAGCTTCTTTATTTGATTGTGTGGCCAATCCACCCAGTCCTCCTGTAATGCTATGGCAACTTGGTAACCTCCAGGATTGCAATGAAATATTCTGTCTGGATTAATGGATGTTAATTCCACAGCCAACCAAGCCAAGGTTATAAAGCTTGGGTCCTCTGGGTAAAACCTTTCTTTTATATCATCCATTCAGAAACATGTTAAACAACCTATCTACTGCAAAGATCACATAGGGTTTTAAGGAGAGGGCTTGCTCCATGTAGTACGTAAAGGTGCAGAGATTGTTAATTGCTACAACAACCACACACTAGATGAAATGTGATTCTATCATGCTTTGATTCTTCCAAAGCATAATCAAACAGATATACCAGATTTAAGCACATGGTGGTAAAATACCATCCCTTCGACTGATCTAGGTATAAATGGTATCACTGCAGGAATAGTTAGTTACTGTCAATGAACTGATCACTGTTTTGCAGCAGGCACTGCCAGTCGCCTTGAGAAAACACCTTGTAACTTCTAAAGTATAAACATAACTTTGGCTTCTTTTGAAAGGACTTACATTTCTAAACACATTTTCTGCTGATTCTGTCCGTATAATTGTGACCACAGACTACACTTGATTTCTCTAATATTAGTGTCAATTCTACATTTCCACTGTTTGCACCTATGTCAGTACTAGGCAGTTGACATCATGCAGATTTGCAAAAAAAAAGATATTTGTGATATGTGAAAAAAAAAAATTTATATGGACTCTCTCATCACCCTGCATGTTCCACAAAAAATAAATTTAAAAAAATGTATCAATTTCAAGGAAAGACTCAATTTTCTCTTATAATAATAAGCATATATATTTTTTCTTTATTTCCATAGTAAAATACTTTTATTTACATTACATTATGTTTATTTATATAGCAACATCAGATTCCATAGCGTTGTTACAATTAAAATCACACACAATAACAAACTGGTACAAAAGGAAAAGAGCACCCTGCTCTTGCGAGCTTACAATCTAGTTGGTGGTTGAGGGCGAACTGAAACAGAAGGAGAGGACTGCTTTGATGGGTATGAGTCAGTGGAGTCAGGATGATCTGTAAAGGTTGTTGTTCATTCAAATGGCATGATTAGAGTGCTGATTGAGTGTTAGGAGGAAAGTTTGTGTGCTTGTCCAAAAAGGTGGGTTTCAAGAATTTGAAATATATCAACTTATCAAGTGCGCACATTCTCTCACAGGGAAATCTATTGTAAACAACATTATTGATGTTATATGAAAAATGTCATAGCTTGTTGACCCATACAGCAATTAAATTTGGTAATACTTTATCTGAATTTTTAATATTTAACTGCCTATTTTTTTTTCTTCCACGGGAGTATGTCTGGTTCTGGGTTAACAGATTCCACAGGTTCTGATATTTTCCAACCAGTGTACCAAATTTCTGGGTCATTTGATAAAAGGGAGTTCCCTTCTGTTGACTCTCCCTGTTCTTTGTGGTATAACAAGTCCCCATTGTAATTACCACAGACTTAAGGCCTGATAACTGTTACAATGTTAAGTTATCATTCCATAACCCAGTTACAGGATTCCTTTTGTTATCCAGTAGCTGTCGATTTATGTTGGTCTTCCGTAACCAAATTACAGGATGCCATCTTTTATCTAGTGACAACTGCAGATTTATGTTACTTTTCCATAACCCAGTTGCGTTATCTCTTTTTGGCTGCTATAATTAAACCATTCTCATAATACAAAAGGTGGAATAACTACTCAATGCGGGGTTCCATCACTCTGGTGAAACCACAGTCAGTAGGGAGCAATCACAAGGAACACTCAACTAGCTAAAGCACTTTACCTCTCAAATAACCGTTTATTGAGTGCTCTTGGATCACTGGTTCATGCTCTTGAGATGTTTGAATTCCAATTCTCCAAATGTTGTTGCAGTCTTTCCCTCAAACACAACAAGGAGAGCCTATGAAGTTCTTTTTCTTTTTCAGAGAATCAGCAAGCTTGAAGTCCAATCTGCCTCTGAAACAAAAGCGGTCCTTGTTCCAGTATTTATTGTATGATTGTATGATTATACAATTTATACAAAGTAAGCCCCCCAGTCAAAATAGGACACCATGTACCCAGGCTTACACTGGTTGAAACCGGTCAAAACTAGAAAAAAGAAAAAAATCTGGAAAAAGTCATTCAAGGTCTCTGCATTAATCCTAGGACAATCATCATCCACACATCCTCCCACATACACCTGCACATATTCTCAAGGTTACAACTCCACACAGGGTCACTGAAAGGACAAACATGGTCTCACAGGGTCAGTAAACGTATTCAAGTTGATCCCCTAGGGTCATGTTTTAATAGTTAACCCCCCTACCTGTGCCTCCTTTTTTTAATATTATTTGGCTTCCCAAAGGGGAAGAGAAGAGGGTGGGAGTGTATAGGGCCATATATCCTCCCTAGATACTTTAATTACCCGCAACCCCACTATGCATAGGGTTAGGGTAACCTGCCCATAGTTAACAGTGGGTCCTGGGGACTCTCATTTTGTTTATTTTAAATGGAGGAGTGTAATTTAGCCTGTTTTGTGCGAGGAAAAGTTGACATTGAGCACTTGCATCCCCTCAGAAACTACTCACAGATTACTGATTCTATGAGTTGTACTGCGAGTGCCAACATGCAAGGGTATGCGACTGACCACTTGACTAATTAGGGAATTTACCCAAGAGATGAGACCAAGCTTTCCTTCCCTGTGGCCCTAGTCCATTTTTGGATACCTACTATAGATTCCCACCAAAACATCTGGGAATGCTATTTCCTGACAATAGCATATTATAGACCACATTGTGTCTCTGATTGACATGTTTCACTTACCTTAATGATAATGGGCAAAATGCTAAACAGATTTTCCACAAAATGGGATTGTCTGACACTTGAATGACATGTATGAGGCAGGGAAATTAGAGCCTATAGGGTAAGCCATGATCCTTAGCAAACATGGACCTGAATACTAGTAACATTAATTCATATCCAAATAAAACTTATTTGGAATGGAAAAGTAAATTCTGCTGTCATATGAAAGACAATAAGTGGGTAGACCTGCTGTACTTTAGATCAAAGTAATCATCTGTTTCTACAATTTAAGCTTACATGGATAAGTGTTTCAGGAGTGATTAAAGCAGTGATTATGCTATCCACAAATACTTGTAATTATTCATTGGTGTTTGGTTTTTAACTATATGAGTGGAAAAGGGTTGCAATTAATCCCTCTTCAATTATTAGAAACCCCTCTCACATTAAAAATGCAACAACTTTATTAATAAAACCATATAAATTGTCTCTACCACCTAGAACCTAAAGTAGTCTTGTTTTCAATGTTCTCATCGCTATGAAAGAAGAATGTTTTGCGTGAGATAAAAATCATAAATGGGTGTAACACATACGGTCGGGTGAAAACGAAAGTACACCCTCTTTGAATTCTATTGTTTTACATATCAAGACATAATAACAATCTTCTGTTCCTTAGGTCTAAAACGTAGGGAAATACAACCTTAGCCTTTGATTTGTTTATTATATCTTAACATACCTTATTATCTATCATAGTTTAAAGATGTTTTTATTAAGGATATATTTTATTGACAGATATTGATTGGTCTATGGGAGAAATGCTATAAAAGTTATAGTGCTAGATGTATCTCCAGCGATTGATTCCAGAACCTTACCTGCCATATATTTTTAAAAATGAAACTATAAATAACTTAATTTTTCTTTCTTTTGGTGGGATGGTTGGTTTTGAGGTGTAGTGAAATTAATCCCTTACTATACTAGCATACATATGTCTTATTCCTTTTTGCAATTATTCTACTGTTAAAAAGAGCAAAATTGTTCCAACATTTTATTGTATTCTGTTATAATACCTGGGAACTCTCAAGGTTTGGCCTTGATCGAAGAGTGCTTCCCTGGGTCACTTTCCCAGCTATCTGGAGCTAGTCACGCTTCAATGCATAGTCCCACTCTTGAGTGGGGCTAGCTCCATCTCCACTGTCTCTACACAGCTCAGGGTAGGCTACCCTGGGACATCCCAAGGTATGATAAACATAATACATTCCACTCCCCTCATCTTCCATTTTTAAGGCATGGAAACCAAACAATCTAAAAGTAACCTGCTTTCACAGTTTTTTAAAAGAAAACAAATGTGTGTCATCTGTTTTTTTTAGTGTAAATGTACATCTTTAATGTACTCTGGAGTAAAGAGTAGCAGTAGAGTGTATTAGTCTCTAGCAAAACTGATTATTTTTATTCTGTCACTAAAAAAAGACTAAAAAATGATAGCAATGCAATACTGAGGTTGTTTTGGTTTATGTTTATTGTAAAAATGCTCCTCCTGTTAAACAATTTGATTAGCCAGGAAGATGAGGTTATAGAGTACAGTTTTCAAATGTACGCTATTTAAATACATTTTCCTTGTTTTGCTTTGTAGGTGGAATGAAGAATATTAGAAATCATACCCATGCTTTGGCTAGCTACACTTGCTCAGTACTGTCTGCCTTGCGTTATGCTAATGGGCAGCGTGTAATACATATCTACAGTGACACCGAGGTTAGAACTTGGGATGTGCAAGGCCCAATCATTAATTTTAATGTGCTGGATGAAAATGGAAGCATAATTGGCTACACTCAGGTACATTTATTTTCAGGTTCACATGATACATTAGCTAACATTTGTGAAATTGCCTCTCTGCTATTGATTGGAGCACATTATTAATTTATTCTGCATTTGTTTTTGGTATATATTTATATGCAATCCTGACTTACAACAGGCCTTGTAGCATAAATGTTTAGGGGTTTTAAGTGGAGCCTACAGAAATCTAGATATATCTCTGCAAATCTATAACTTGGCAAGAGGAAAAAAAGGCTTTTTTTTAAAAAAAAAGCCAGACTGGGACAGGGACCAACTTTACTCACCCAGAATAGCTATTTAGTTTACTGATAAAAAGTGCTATTATTTTGAATTCAGATACATATTAAATAAATGTTACATGTTTAATTAAACATTTAAATATCATTAAAAGATGTTAAACATACTGGTACAGAAGGGGAAGATGGGCCTGCCCTTGCAAACTCACAAACTATTTGGTGTATTTTAAATGTTTATTTTTTGTTTACTTTATTAGTTGCTATCTGTTCGCTGATTAGTGACCCTTTAGGTTACTAATCATTGAATGATCTCAGAGTTTAATAGCCAGTGACCTAATCTGATCATCATCCCTATTGCTAACAGTATATAATAACTGTAGCCTAACCCTAATATCTAACACTAGCACCCAACACTACCCCTAACTCCTAACAAAACCCCTAAATAGAATCACCAAGCAGTTAGCTTTGGTGAGACACCAAAAAAATAGAAAATTGCCCCCAAACCCAAGGATGGATCTAAGGCAAAACCCATGCATGGGTGGAAGAAAAAAAAGGAGAAAAGAAAAAAGGAAGAAGCATGCAGCATTGATCCTGATATGTGAAAAAATGTGAAAAGGCCAAAGGAAAAACCTTATATCCTGTCCTGTTAGTGGTAGTCCACTTGGAAAGGTAAGTGGGGTGTATTTGAGGTCCTTGGACAATATGCTATTAGGGAATATATAGCTTATGGCGGTTATTTTGATGTATAAGGGTATCCTCCTGATTTAACTGTTAAAAAGGTGAAACTACTTTGCGCTCTCATAATTTGGGGGTCTTATGTGTCTGCAACGCTGACATACCACACTTATGTGGTATCTACATGCTCATGAGAAGTGGGAAATTCATTTTTGTGTTTTATCTCCTGTTCTAGGTATCCCAGCATCCATCCCAAAATGTGCCTGGCATGTGAAAAGATAGAAGGAAAAACCTCAATATCCTGTGTTCCTGTTAGATTTGGTTGGTTATAGCAGTCCACTTAGAGGGGGTGTTTGAGGTCCTTCAGCCATGTTCTTTCAGAGGATAATATAGTTTATGTGTTTTTTTATGTTAGGTGTAGTTTTATACCACAGCATCCATTACTCAAATATGTTGTTTTAAACAAAAATTCCCAGTTCTTGGACGATTCACGGTTGCTGTGGGTGACCTAGAAAGGTAAGTGGAGTGTTTTTGAAATCTTCAAGGGGCATACTTTCAAGCAATGTCTAATTAGTGGGGTTTATTGGGATGTTTAGAAGTAGTTATCGTCTCCAAATTACAGTGTATGCGTATGTGATTCATCCTTGAAAATTTCTTGGCATGAAACTGCTTTGTGCACCCATGATTTGTGGGGGGATGTTGTAATCATGTGATTTTGTAATATAGCATACTTGTGGTATTGTGTTATTCAGGAGACTTTGGAGATGCATATGAAGTATTTTTTTTCTATTTAATTAGCATTTGAGAAATACATAATTATATATCCTGATGATGTGTTTGTTGCATAAGAAAAATAAAAGTACTAAACATATATATTTAAAAGTTGTTTCCGACTTACAGGATTAATAAAAACAAGAACTTGTTCTTGTGGTATTGCCTTTGATGTGAACTTTTAGAAAATATATACTTGTATCTATTTATTTCGACACGCTCTACCAGTTTTATCATACAATTTATCACTTGCACCTTTTTTTATTTAAAAAATCCTAAATTAACTTTTTTGTGTTATTACTAATTTTCAGTATATGTTTACAAAAAGTATATAGTTAAATCAACAAATCTTCAAGGGAAATATACTCAGGGGGATGTTTTAAAAGCATATTTCTTTAAACAAACCTCATGCATTTTGGTCGTTTTATGTAGTTTTTTATGGACTTCATATATTGTCTCGCGATGCAAAATTTGCCTCAAGTCAGCTAGCAACCAAAAGCTGAACTTGTACCAAAAAAACAATACATAGTTTTCTATGGGTAAAGTAAAAAATGTTTCACTTAACCTTATGCAAAAGAATGCGAAAACTGTTGAAAATGTCCTTTTCTCCCGGGGGGGGGGGCTTGCCCAGACCTCTGGCACTCAAAGGACTAAATCCCCTTACCGTATTAACTTCTACCACTTCTGTGAGGCTGTTACACTTATTTTCCACCCTCAGGTGGAGTTAACCTCTTTCACCTGGGGGCCTTTTGCTTGGGGTCTTCAGCTAAGAACAAGCAATGCCCCATGCCTGCCCCCCTAACTGATATTAACAAACACAGTCTCGCTATAACATTTACACTAACAAACTCTTACACATACACACTTACTGTAACACACCGGCATACACACTTACTCACTCTATCTTCCCCTCACCTCACACCCTTACCTTGTCTGGAGCCTTTCCTTTCACCTGCACACACACTCTGTATATATATATATATATATATATATATATATATATATATATATTTATATATATATTTACCTCAGAGTTACACATGGGCAGATGGGGGGGCAATGGGGCAATTGCCTCCTCAAGGACAGGGACAGTCTAGCAATAAAGATGTAAGCCTGGACCCCTCAAATCTGCCTCAGCTGCATTAAAGACACGCTGAGTAGATGTGAGGTAAGTGAGTTAGCGGCATAAAGTTTGTGTCTGGTTATGTTAGTGTGTGTGGTAGGATGAGTATCTGTGTGCATGTGTGCACCAGAGGCACCCTTGCAAGTGTTGTGAGGTCTCCCTCTCCTTTTATGTGTTCTGTTGCATATCTGGATGCCTGTGTTACTAATCCTTTGTCGGTAATAAGGCTTAATCTTATAAAATGTTGTCTTATTCATAATTTTTGTTATGAATGCTTAATTGTCATGTGACACACAAGCAGGCAATGATTGGTGGTTGTCTTAGAAACTACAAAAAAAAACTCCTTTGGGAAGAATGGTTTCTGTGTAGTGTTATGTGACTAAACCTTCAGAGGAAAGATTCAATTGCTTGGAATACTAGAGAGTGCAATTAATGTTTGTATAAGTGGAAGAGCTTTCATTCTCAAGATGGTACTTCGTTGATTGCTCCCAGCGAATGTTGGGAACCATCAGACAATACTGGATAGAACCCGTGTTGCATAAAATTAAAATGGAATCAGTACTACATTGTACAAACTCCAAAGTTAAGAAAAAGTTTCGGAATCCATTGACCTATTGGATTCAAACGTCTTTCTTTTAAATACTTTAGACACTGAGTAAAAAAAAATGTCTGATATAATTTTAATCGAAATGAAAGTAAAATAGAGCATTAACAGTGTAACTGTCATAAGGCATTAGGATTAATAAGATATAAAAAGCTAACAGTTAGTCTGAAAAATTTGCATAATTTACATGGCAGTGAGACCATAAATGTAAGCTCTCGGTTATTCAGCTCTTATGCTCTTACTAATTTATCTCTGCTCAGTTGTCTGATTCATCTACATAAGCTCCAGTCATTATTAAAAAATAGGTCATGTTTGTCTTACTTTGCTTGCTATTAACCAAATGTGTGTGTGTATATATATATATATATATATATATATATATATATATACATCAAATAAAATAATGTGAGTAATGCACAAATCTCTGTATACCATGTAAGAAAGGTTTAATATCAAAACAGAACATTTTAATGAATTCTTTTTTTAGTAGCCAGGAAGCAGCGAGCCATGTAAAATAACACACTGTCATTATTTCTTTAATATTCATGAAAATGTTGCATCTTTTATTTGAACACATGCCATTGGAACACAGGAGTGATAGTTGCTGAGAAAGGCCGTTGGTACACCTATGAAGATGGACCTTGCTTTGTGCAGTGGGGCACAGTCATGCTGGAATAGAAAAAGGACTTCCCCAACCTGTTCCCACAAGGTTGAAAGCATAGCAGTATCCAAAATGTCTTGGTATGCTGAAGCATTACAATTTTCCTTCACTGGAAGTAAGGGGCCTAGCCCAAACACTGATTATAAGGGTGCACAAAGCAAGGTTCATAAAGACATGATGATGATGAACTTGACTGACCCGCACAGAGCACTGACCTCAACCCCATCGAACACCTTTGGGATGAACTGGAATGGAGGTTTTCTCATCCAACATCAATGCCTAACCTCACAAATGCTCTAGTGGATGAATGGGGAAAAATTCCCACAGAAACCCTTCCCAGAAACGTTGAAGCTGTTATAGCTATAAAGGGGTGACCAACTCTATATTAATGTCTATGTATTTAGAATGCAATGTCATAATTGTAAGGTGTTTCCTGTTGGGATAATGGTAAGGTGTATAGTTTTGTCCATATAGTATATATATAGTTAATTGCCTTTTTTTTCCCATCAATTTTGTATAATCATGTTTCTAGACAGATGTACTGTAGTCATACCTGGGAACTTCTGGGCTCCGGCTACCTGGAGCCTTCCTTTGCAGGACGTCAGTGTGCAGTGCTGGCCGCGTCCCACAAGGGAAGGCTCTGGGTACCCGGAGCCCAGAAGTTCCCAGGTATGGTTATAATTGCATTAAACAAATGGCTTATTAACTGCATTTTGTTACAAAGCTGTCTACAGTCGTAAGTATGAACCAAACTTTGATATTAAACAAAAGAAAGATAGTGTAACGTATTGTGATATTGTCAGCTCCCAATTATGGAGGACTTTAGTTTTGCTAATTTAAGTCTAACCGTTGGGGTTTTTGTTTTGCTGCTTGTCAGACCCAATTATTTTATTGAGCTATTAACTTATTTACTTACTTTTTAAAAAATGCCTTTTTTAAATCAGCATTTTCCGGTAATTTTGAAATCATGTTTCGATCATAGTCTCTTACTTCAAAGAGATAAGTACTCATTATGTAGTTAAAAATGCATGTCTAACGCATATATCCGTTGGGCCATCATATTAATCAATAGTAAAGGGAGGGGCTTGCTGGGGGCATTAATACAAATGGTGGCTGGAGGCAATCATACAAGGGTGTGAGGGCACCACATTAATCAATACTAAAAGGGTACTGGCTGGGGCATCAATACACAAGGGGCAAAAACACTAAGGGGGTATAAACGACAATGCAGTGTAAAAAATCCATCCTGAGGTAGATGTCTGTGACGTAGATTGTGTCCTGTTTGTGTGTTTTTGGTTCTCAGTGTAGCAGAGCCTGTCCTGGGGTGTGTGTGTAGGTGTTGGTGTATCCAGAGATAAATTGCCCTCCTGAAGTTGTGGTGACTTCAGGGGACAAAACGTTCAAGGCCCTGAAATTATTTAGTGGAAAAGTTAAGGTATTGTGTTAATATTTATTTCAAGGATTAGTCGTACTAAATTGTGGCTTCAGGCTTCCCGTGTTGAATGATCAAGTATTATGTTAGTCTAATAACAAGTATCATTCCATAGCACATTACTTTTGGCAATATATATATATATATATATATATATCGTTTTTTCAGTGGTATGATTTAATTATTAATGCCCCCCCCAGTTTGACTGTGGTATCTTGTGTGCCCCCCCTATATATTGTTTCTAGAGTCGCCACTGCTACCACCACACACACCCACACGTGCTGGCACTAGTTACTCATGATAACATCTTACACTAACATACACATACTGTAACAATATATGTAACAACATATGTTATACATATAAACACACACTCACTCTCCTCATAGCTCTCCCACCCACAGCTTTCCCTCTCAAAAAAAATTTCACCCACTCTGTCACACATTCTCTCTCTCACTCTCACATGCTCTCTGTCAATGTCTCCCTACCTTATCTTTGTCTCCACTTCTCCTTTGCTCTGCTTCTTCTTTTCTCCATTTTTTCTTTCTTCAGTCTTCTCCAAAAGTCTACTTCTCCCGGCTCTCCACAACGTACTCCCAGCATGATGTAATACTTCCGCAATTGGGAAGAAAGGTCTGCACCAAATAATACCATATAAAGGTGTGGAGAGCCTGGACAAGCAGATCAACTGTGAAGACAGAAGAAATGGAGAACAAAAAAGAGCCAAGGAGAAGCAGAAACATGGAGAAGGTAGTCTGAATCATTTTTTTGGTCTACATGCACAAGATATATATGTGTGTGTGTGATATTTGGTTTTATAGCCATGTATGCTCTAGTATACATTTCAAAATACATGCTGCGTGGAATACTGATGCAAGATTATAATTTCCTGGAGAAAACAGGTCAACAATTCACTGTAATCAAGCAAAAAAGAAAAATCCACCTGGCTTGGATTGAAAGACCTATAGGAACATGAATGCGTTTTGCTAATGTTCTTAGGAGAGTATCCATTTACTGCATTATATGTGATGACTCAGTGAAAGAAAATTAATAAAAGTATAGTTAATGGAAGTTCTGGCCAGATTCCCAACAGTTTCCTAAAATTACCAAGGCGATTTGCTTGCTATTGATTTAATATATTGATTTAGTAGTACAGTTTCAGGAAACTCAGGTCAGCTAAGTTACATGCAGCATGGAATACAAACATGATACCACGATGAATAACTATATGCAGACAGTTTAGCTACTTTTCCTCTGTAAGGTACATAAAAATAAATGTTTAAGTCTTATCATTTGTTTTTCATGTGTGTTCATGCGTTAAGCTCTTAGAAATGGGCCACGGAATATGAGAATTACCCTGTACAGTTACAGCAAGCAAGCAAAATAAAAATCAATTATGCCACTACGGCACGTCTAAACACAGTCCTGCTCTGAATTCACAGGAGTGCAAAGTCAGATGAGAATGCAAAGTTTGATACAGTTTGATGACAGATAATAACCATAGTTCATTCCTTGGTCTTTATAGCCTTATACCTATCCAAATGCATATTTAAATTCCCTTTCTGCATTAACCTCTTCAACCTATGCTAAAAGACTGTTCACCTATCTAAGACCTTTCTACCACCAACTCTTCAAAGTAAAACATCCTTACATTGCATTTAAGCCTCTGACCCTCTAGTTTTAAACTGTGACTTCTCGTTCTCACATTTCTCCTCTTTTGAAATACACCTCCCTCTTCACTTTGTTAAATCTCTTGATGTATTTAAATGTTTCTATTACATCCCTCCTCTTTCTTCTGTCCTCCAATCAATACACATTGAGATAACTTAGTCTTTGATACATTTTATTCTGCAAACCCTTAGTAGCCCTTTTCTAAACTCACTGAGCAAAATTTAGTGTTCTCCTCTGCCACAATGCACTGCAGGAATGTCTATAACTGAATGACCATCAATACAAAGTTCTTGTGTTCGCTACTCTAAACATTATCTGTTGTGGTATCAGAGAGCCCTTTTCATGACTTTCAGTGACTCTGATGAGCTTTTTGATGACTCTAGGGGATCACAGGTCTGGTTTTACTCCCTCTACTTGGTTTTCCCTCACAAGCTTTATAACATTCAGATGAAAATAGGGTATATTTCAGTTCGTTATGGCACCATCTCTTTTATCCATTTAAGGTTCCAGAGAGGGGTCAAAAAAGGCTTGACATGAAGTTCTTGCAGTGCCTTTTTATTGTCCTACTCACACAGTTGCACACAAACAAAAAAGTTGTGCACCTCTTTCCTGCTCGTGGAAGAATACTTGTATGTTGTGCTGTGCTTTACTCTCCAATTTGGGTGCCCCAGATGAAACAGAAGATTGTCTTGGTGATGGTTCAAATGACATTAGCCTGGACCATGCACTAATGAACCTCAATGATAAGGCCTGAGGCCTGTATCCCAGTCATTTATTTTGTTTATACTTTGGGGCTATCCACTGTCCACCAAACCAGATCCCAAGCATATTGATGAATTCTTTATTAGCGGCAAAGGGCAGCTGGTCAGTTTATAGTTCCTAATATCTAAAGAACATGGTCACTGACTTCCCAGTATTTTTTGCTACTAAAGCTTTGCCAAAGTTTTTAACCTCTGGACTAGTACCGTCACTGACTGGCAATGTGTGCAGAAGACCATGTTATTGTCCACGTAGAATGAGGTTTTTATATCTGTTTTGTTACCTCCTCCTGGTGTAGTGATCCCTCTTATTTTAGGATTCCATTTAATGCGGTTATTATTTAATTTGTTTCTATGTTTGTGCAGGGGGAGGATTCCCTGTGGCTATCTGCAACATAGTTATTGGTCCATTAGTGGCCCATATCATAATGGACATGATTCAAGCACAACAAGACATTGTTTTTAAGTATTTTATCTAGCAAAGCAAACTTTAACGGCTTATTTACTCAAATCATATTTCCATGTTTGTGATCCTTTTAGGCTTGCTAATTAATTCACGCATCAGACAGCATCCATATTTTTACACTTCATTAACTAGTGTGACTTTTTTTGCTGGCAACTGGATAATCTTCTCCAAATAAAGTTCTAAACATTTGTTCTGGTGTTGTCAAATATAATTTTTATTATGTGCCAACATATTGATATGATATTTTCTAATTACATTCTGTACTTCACAGCGATATTCATTTTATCACTAAATTGTTTTAATTAGACATTTATGCACTTTAAACACATCACATATACCAGCCACTTCATCAAACATTTTGTTGTGACATGAATAATTAACCAAAAAAAAATGATAATGGCATCCATTTATCAGACTATCTCGTTAAGAAATCATCCTGCATATTTTTGATAAATGTATTTGATCATTAAAGCTTATTTACTCTAATTACAAGCGTGTTTGATTAGTAATTGATGCTCATCTAATAAAGCCTTGTGTGCAAACCTGTAATTAGACCATGGTTGTTTTGCACGCAACATTGTATGTATTCCTTGACAAAATGCAGAAGACTAAGTTCATATGTAATAACGGCATGGAAGAGTACATTTTCTTGTTAATATAATTCCTATTAAAAAAAAAAAGTTAAACCTTTGTCATAAGTTAAAATCCATGCATTAAATCACTTAGGAAGTAACAGACAACCTCATCGAGTTCATTGTTGAAGTGTTTGTTGAAGTATGTATTCTGGAAAATAATAACCAAAAGCGTTCATTGAGATTCAGAGCATAGAATTCCTAACCAGATGAAAACAGGAATACTTTAATATCATTGCACGCAGTATAAAGGTAAAGTCTGCCAGTTCGTCTTTGCTTGACAAAGCGAGGCATTGCCAATTCTCTGCTATGTCACTTTCCATTTGTTTTCCTTTTATGACAAGCTTGTTAAATATATCTTCATTGTGACAAGCCTTAGAAAATATGTTCCGGGCTTCAATATGTTTGTGTCCCTCAAACAAATGATTTGCAACGTGCAGAAGCATACTGTTCATGATTGTTTGGTCACGCAGTGCTATTGTTTCTGAATACTGAGTGAGAGAATAAGGTCTCTTCTCTTTCAACTAGAGATACAAATAATGTTACTTTTTTAAAAACATATTTTGTGTGACACTACATGTAGGACCAATGGGATTTACCTATTCCCTAGTGTTTAAGTCGGAAAATTTTAGTTAAAAACATTTAAAAGGAGGGTATGCACTTATCTTGACTTTGTGTTTAGTTTAGTGTTAGTTTTAACATCCTGATGTATATCACATATGGTTTTTGTCTACGTTACATCACTTTAGACACTGGAAAAAAAGCTTAAATGCTGCTGTTGTAAAAATGTGTTAATACCTAAATCAGCTGATTTTTAAAATAAAGCATATACACGTATTTAAAAATAATTGACACAAAAACTGTATATTGTATATTATTTCTCTTAACACATATAGAATTACAATTATAACTGTTCCACTGTAACATAAAACCACAGAGCACATAATCCCTGAGCATTCAGGATTATAAATCTTCTATGTGGCTATTTAGCAGCCAGTTTATTGTCATAAATTAAAGGTCATTTATATGGGCCTGCGGTCCCCTGATAATTTTAATTATACATACAGTATGTTGCAGTAATGTGAGCGTAACTGAAAAAAGTATATTCAATTCAAGAAAAAAAGTTTTTTTGTATGAAACATAATGTTTAATGGAGTGAATTAAAACTATATGAATAGAAAATAAATAAATAAATGTATTGATAAACCATGGTGGCTTTCACTATGCCATCACCTGAAGAGATATGGCCCGATATCTATGGATCATCAAGGGTGGAGATAAACATAATTAATATTTCTTGTATTCCTACTGAAAGCTCTTACATTTTCACCTCCTTGTGACTTTCACCTTCTGAAAACAATTATTCAGGTAAATAGAAGATAGAACTGGTTTGGTTCTAAATAGAGATGATTATAGACATTATGTCCCACCAACTGAAAAATATTCTCTCTTGATAAATTGAATTATGACCCTACAAAGAAATGTTAAGCCCAACTTTGTATGCTTGTTTAGAAGGGCCTATGCTTGGGTATCATTTTAAAATAGGTTGCTTACTTAGTGGATAGCCAGATTCTTCATTTCCCCTAAGGTTCATAAACTTGAAGATACAAACTTACCACAGGGTCACCCTATTGTTCCCTAAATGTGGAATGTAGGGAGTTATAGATATTTACCTACCTTCCTACATATTTAGGTTGGAGTTTTATATACACAACACTAGGCATACATTTGCAATGGATTTTCCTTGGAACACAGTTTATATATAGGTCACATTGGATGTCATATATCTGTACTCATGAAACGCATATCATGTGGGCCTGTGACTTTACTATCAGTATCATCTTGATAGTCACAGCACTTTCAATAATGAAGGCGTTCATCATGGATTGTCTATTGTATGTCCTTATTTTATGTTTGAGTTACAATTTTGCTTCCAGAGATATTTAGACTGCATTTCAAGCTAAATTTACTTTATCTCTTTATGGGATGGTGGGAAGATTTTCAAGATTTTCACATCTTTGGAGGCAATTTGGATTTTAATTTCTCTAAGATGTTTTTTTTTTTTTTTTATTTTTTTTTTACAGAGGATACATAGACATCATAATTTGGAGAGAAATAGGAAATGGCTACTTTCATTTGTTTTGCAAATTCACCATGGACAACTGCCATCCTATTTACTAACTATATACTGTTGTATATAGCTATAATATTCAGTGCATAATTGTGTAGCTCCTGGAAGACTTTATAACTTTGTTATGTTTTTGTTATTGTTTGTTTTGAATTTGTGACATCTTGGAAGCCACACAGTTCCATGGTTTTAGAGTAATAATACTGAACACAAATTGTTAACATATAAATATTGTTTTCTTAAGATACTTCTTTAGGTACACCCCTCACATTTTTGTAAATATTTTATTATATGTTGAAGAAATTACACTCTGCTACAATGTAAAGTAGTGAGTGTCCAGCCTGTATAACAGTGTAAATTTGTTGTCCCCTCAAAATAATTCAACACACAGCCATTAATGTCTAAACATTGGCAACAAAAGTGAGTACACCCCTAAATGGAAATGTCCAAATTGGGCCCAATTAGCCATTTTCCCTCCCCGGTGTCATGTGTCTTATTAGTGTTGCAAGGTCTCATAGTGTTACAATGGGGAGCAGGCCTCGCCATGATCGACCAAATAAGTTGAGTGCACGTGCTCAGCATCATTGCCAGAGGTTGTCTTTGGGAAATAGACGTATGAGTGCTGCCAGCATTGCTGCAGCGGTTGAAGGGGTGGGGGGTCAGCCTGTCAGTGCTCAGACCATACACCGCACAATGCAACAAATTGGTCTGCATGGCTATCATTCCAGAAGGAAGCCTCTTCTAAAGATGATGCACAAGAAAGCCCACAAACAGTTTGCTGAAGACAAGCAGACTAACGCCACGGATTACTGCAACCATGTCCTGTGGTCCGATGAGATCAAGATAAACTTATTTGGTTCAGATGGTGTCAAGCATGTGTGGAGGCAACCAGGTGAGGAGTACAAAGTGTACAAGTGTGGCACTGGGGAGCTAAAGTTCATTGAGGGAACCATGAATGCCAACATGTACTGTGACATACTGAAGCAGAGCATGATCCGCTCCCTTCGGAGACTGGGCCGCAGGGCAGTATTCCAACCACTGCCTTGCTAAAGAAGCTGAGGGTAATGGTGATGGACTGGCCAAGCATGTCTCCAGACCTAAACCCTATTGAGCATCTGTGGGGCATCCTCAAACAGAAGGTGGGGGAGCGCAAGATCTCTAACATCCACCAGCTCCGTAATGTCGTCATGGAGGAGTAGAAGAAGACTCCAGTGGACACCTGTGAAGCTCTGGTGAACTCCATGCCCAAGAGGGTTAAGGCAGTGCTGGAAAATAATGGAGGCCACACAAAATATGGGGCCACACAAAATATGGGCCCAATTTGGACATTTCCACATAGAGGTGTACTCACTTTTGGTTTAGACATTAATGGCTGTGTGTTCAGTTATTTTGAGGGGACAGCAAATGAACACTGTTATACAGGCTGTACACTCATTACTTTACATTGTAGCAGTGTCAATTCTTAACAAAATTAAAAAAATGCCCCCTCCCCCGATTTTCAAACCCAGACACAGTATGTGTATAAATTAAAATATTAACTATAAAAAGGGGTGAGCCTAGGGTCACTACATATGAGCGGGTGGGACTGACTCGATAACACTTATAATCACATCCATTTTCTATAGCAACCACTTCACCTGTTTGAGCCCCCAACTTCACCAAGCAACATGTCACCCACTTCCATACCGCCCAACATTTCAAAATGTGAAAGAGGGACACACATACACTGCCCTGACACACACACATATATACACGTTCACTGCCCTTACACACATATATATACACGTTCACTGCCCTTACACACACACATATACACATACACACATATACACATACACATATACGCATACACACATATACACGTACACTGCCCTTAGACACACACACATATACACGTACACTGCCCTTAGACACACATACACATACACTGCCCTTACACACACACACACATACATGTACACTGTCCTTACAAACACACACATACATGTACACTGCCCTTACACACACATACATATATACATGTACACTGCCCTTACACATACACATACTTGCACACTGCCCTTACACACACATATATACACATACACTGCCTTTACACACCAGCTAACAAATACCTATAGTGCTCTTACACACACCGGCCCATACACACACAAGCTTACAAACACATACATACACATACACTGCCCTTACACCCATTTCTCCTAATCTCTTACCTCTTCAACCTTCCACCATCCTTCATCCTTCTTTCTTCTTCCTCCATCCTGTATCCTGCGGTGGGAGCGTGAGGTCTGTTACTTCTCGCTTTACTACTCCCTCATCACTACGTCATATCCCCGCACTCGGCATTATTTGCTGGCTCGTAGTGATTAGGGAGCAGTAAAGTGAGGTCTGAAGTGACAGACCTCGTGCCCCCTTATGTTGAAACGACTAGAGGTAGATTGTGATCTCCCAGCTAGTGTGCAGGCTGCAGCAATCTTTATAATTTAATATATATATTATATAATACTGTATATATATATATATATATATATATATATATATATATATAATATAATAAGACCAAACATTTGCTTACAATTTAAATAAAATGATTAAAAACATAAAATAAAAGGCTATGTTTACTCTATTGGCAAACAAAAAGAAATATGGGGCGCAGAAACATATACGGGAAAAGACAACTAAAATGAAATATAATAATATCTTTAATAGTAAATATAAATATAAATAAAACTAGATAGTGCAGTATGTAAACAAAGTGCAGTATATAGGCAAAGGATCAATATAGCCAGCAAAAAGCACTTACATCAAGTCCATGCACCCAAAGTGCATAAAGTGTGTGTATGAAAAAACCACCGATTGTGGCATAAAAGGCAAAGTTCAGGTAAGTCCTTCCGAATTCTTCTAAATGCGTAAATAGAGTATATGTTTACTCTATTGAATATTTCTCCCAGCAGGAGGCTAATACAGAGGCTAGTACAGTGACATGCCAAGCTTGGGGTCACATACACATTCGCCTTCAGATCTATTTGACCCATCTAATCTACTTAGAACCACCACTAGATATATGTAAGTTACAATGCAATGGTCTGTTGCAAGACAATAAACTATACACAAGGTCCAAACCTCAGGTATCTCAGCCTTCAAAACTAATGATTGATAGGATTTTAAGTGGTTCTCAGGTTTTGTTGGTGGATGTATCAATTGGTCTCAAACCATCAACTACTTTTATTACACACAGAACTGTTAATATTGCACATATAAAAACGCAATCTTAAAATTATAGTGATGCATATATCAGGCTAATTGCATGATTTTTCTTTCCAACTAGAAAAAACGGTGCAAGTTCAACTAATTTTATATATTAAAGAAATTTGTTTCTAATGATCATTCTGACTTTCCAACCCCATAAAATCATTTGCACTTGATCAATTGCTTAAATAAACTTTGAATATCTGTTGCAAGGAATATGCTGCAGGAAATGATTGATTTTTCCTTAATATTATTGTTTTAGTATTAATACAGGCTTTACAGTTATTTAAGCAGAGAAAAGAAAAATGTTGGTGCTCTATGCTAGTCCGAGGCTCAAATTATACAAATGTATAAAATGAGGCCTACCAAACAGTATGAGCATGCTGCAAATACAATGTATACAAAAAACAAAAACTGTCTGCGCTTCTCACGCTAATAAAGTTGGCAACAAATATATAAACATAATATAAATGAGAGGTTTTGGTTATATGAATTGGCCAAAGCATAATTAAGCTCACCTGCCTTAACTTGGAAATTATGGTTCCTGGGGTTGAGCATTTGGAGAGTAAGGCAGGCCGGTAAGGGAAATGAGTAAGGGGGTTCCAACACACGCTCATTTTTGCCCACCTGCATCTACTAATTAATGAAGGAGGCAGTTAAACACCCTTCTGATCTAAGATTATTATTGTGTTCCCTGAGAGCGGGGAGAGAGCTGTTAAATTGTTTAAGCTGCATTTTCTTATTGGTAAAAGTATAAGCTGCCCAACTACAGTTAGGTTAGAGATTCCTGTCTAATTATCGCCCAGTAGAGCAAGGATCTTTTTATTTGTTGTGCCTGAACTATGTTATTTAGTTGACTTTTTCTTTATAGGTTGACAAGATGGCTAGTCTGTATAATATCCATTTCCGTACTGGATGCTTCTGCAATTCCGGAGCCTGCCAAAAACATCTAAGAATCAGCAATCTTGGTGTCAAGAAAAACCTGCAGGTTAGTAACACTGTGTAATAAGTAGAAACGGATGAAACTGGGTACATAATACAAATAATTATACAGACTGTATAACAATTATAGGTATAAAGATAAAATATGTTAACCCACAAGTGCAGTAGAATCCAGGAATAAAATGTGGTGCATTTGTTAAAATGGTGGTTTGCAGGTGACTGCAATATATCAACTCACGAATCTTATTATTTATCATGAAGGTCAAATCTTGGGGAGCTTCTTCTGCAGCAATAGCCCTATATAATACATAGTTAAGGGGACACTCCAGCAGATGATAACTGAGTGTCTGCTTAACATTCTCATATGGTTCCCCCTTGCAAATGCATTGGGATTCCCCTTATGCATTTGCCTCTTTCCTCTCATTGCAACTCTTAGAGGAGATGTGTTTGGCCAAGCACCGCTGGGGGTAACTACAGGGGTCGCAGTGGTCGCAGCTGTGACGGGGCCCGTGCCTCTAGGGGGCCAGTGTGACCCCTTCTTCCTGTCTCCTCGTAACAACTCAAAATAATTTAGAAAGGTCCCTTCCGACCTGGACCTGGGGAGACAGGAGCATATTTGGTGTCTCGTGACACTGAGGTGAAACAGAGGCTGCTCAGACAAAGAGAAAGCTACAGGAGTGGTGAGGGGTAAGCAGGGGTGGGAGGGATGTATGTATATATGTTTCTATATATGTATGTATGTGAGCATGGATGTATAATTGTGTGTGTGTGTGTCAGCATGGATGTGTAATTGTGTGTATGAGCATGGACATGTAATTGTGTGCGTGAGAATGGACGTGTAATTGTATGTGTGTGATCATAGATGTGCAATTGTGTGTGTGATCATAGATGTATACTAGATGGATGTATACTTGTTTGTGTGTGTGAGTATGGATGTGTAGGTGTTTGTGTGTGAGCATGGATGTGTAAGTGGGTAAGATGGAGTGTGTGTTCGAATGAATTTGTTTGTGTGTGTTAGTAAGTATGAGTTAGTGTGTGTATTTTGTGTAAGAATGTTTACATACATGTGCCAGAGTGTTGGAAGGGGGGCAAGGGGCAAAGAAGGCACAGACAAGTTGTTTGGGGGCAATGATGGCACAGGCCAGCTGTGAAGTTGGGGGGCCCCGGGGCAATTATCGCACCAGGGCCCTGTGGTCTCTAGTTACGCCCCTGCCAAGCACATCTTCTGCTGCCTGCACCCACATGGTATACTTACTGCCAGTCGGCTCCAGCAAGCTCCATGGAAGAGGGTAACTAATGTCATTAACTTTCCTGCCACTATTTGGCTGCTTTAGGGTTGAAGTGATTTTGTAACAGCTTATGATTATTACACTAAACCATCTCTTTATTGTGGGGACATTTTGTGAAAGACATTTGGGATACACCCAGTTATTAAAAACACTTTGGCATGTCCTGGTTAAACCGTTGGCAGACTTATTTAACCAGTAGCCATCGACAGGAGCAGTTCCAGAGGATTGGAAGTTGACAATTGTGGTACCACTTCACAAAAAGGTAGCAGGGAAGACTCAGCTAACCATAGACCAGTAAGTCTTGTGTCAGTATTTGGCAAAATAGTAGGAACCATGCAAAATGAAAAGATTGTTAAATATCTGGATGTAACTGAGTTGCCAGAAACAGCATTGGTATATGTTCAAACAAAGGTCTTGTTACTAGTGATTACTCATGGATTGGGACCCATACTTTAATATTTTACCAATATTACAAAATATCTTAATGATAAGTTATATCTTTTTGCAGATGATACAAAGGTCTGCAACAGGTCAGACATTCCTGGTGGAACAAGCCAAATGTGAAGTCATTTAAGTAAATTAGAAAAATGGTGGTGATTGTAGCAGCTGCAGTTTAAGGCTAATAAATGTAAAATAATGCACATAGCATTGGCAGCACTGTTTTATCAGTGACAACAGAAGACAGGGGCTTGGGAGTAATTATTTCTGATGACTTAAAGGTAAGCAGGCAATGCGACCATGTATCACAAAATGGAAGCAGGGTGCTGGTTTGTTTAGAGGAGAGCTATGAAAATGCTGAATGATTTTCAGGATAAACATTATCATGAAAGACTAAGGGAGCTTTATATGTAATGCTTCAAGGAAAGCATAGAAATAGTACAAAGACAAGTGTGTGTTGCCTACAGTCAAGCATGGTGATGGGAGTGTCATGGTCTGGTCTGCATGAGTGCTGCCGGCACTGGGGAGCAACAGTTCATTGAGGGAATCATGAATGCCAACATGTACTGTGACATACTGAAGCAGTGCATGATCCCCTCCCTTCGGAGACTGGGCTGCAGGGCAGTATTCCAACATGATAACAACCCCAAACACACCTCCAAGATGACCACTGTCTTGCTAAAGAAGCTGACGGTAAAGGTGATGAACTGGCCAAGCATGTCTCCAGACGTAAACCCTATTGAGCATCTGTGGGGCATCCTCAAACAGAAGGTGGGGGAGCGCAAGGTCTCTAACATCCACTAGCTCCGTGATGTGGTCATGGAGGAGTGGAAGAGGACTCCAGTGGCAACCTGTGAAGCTCTGGTGAACTCCATGCCCAAGAGGGTTAAGGCAGTGCTGGAAAATAATGGTGGCCACACAAAATATTGACATTTGCACTTAGGGGTGTACTCACTTTTGTTACCAATGTTTAGACATTAATAGCCGTGTGTTGAATTATTTTGAGGGGACAGCAAATTTACACTGTTATACAGTCTCTACACTCACTACTTTACATTGTAGCAGAGCGTCAATTCTTCAGTGTTGTCACATCAAAAGATATAATAAAATATTTACAAAAATGTGAGGGGTGTACTAACTTTTGTGAGATACTGTATATGTATTTCTCAGGACCAGCTCATATTTAACTTAAAATCCACATTGCAAGAGATTGGAATAACTGGAAGAATTCCAACTCAGAAAGAAATATGTTCCACTTTTATATACTGTTTGCTCTTCCCAATTTCTGGTTCCTTATAAGGTTGCTCTGGCTTCTTATTGCATAGTGTCATTTTCATTCTGAAATACCATTGTGCACTAGAATAGGGAATACAAACAGAAATGGCCACAGTCCACTTAACCCCACAACAATTGACGTGTCTGGCACATCATGAGTTTTAACGGCTTTAGAAAGGGATCAAAGTGGAACGTCAATGTTTGCCGTATTAAATATGGAGCTGGCCGCTTGCTTTAAAAGAAGTCAATCGCCTCCTAAGCTCAAATGGTGTTGTTGAAATGCCTGCTTACTAATGTACAACTAATTCTCCGGTGATGTCACCATCAGGTGAACCATCCAGTTTTGACAAAATGTAAAACAAAAAAAAAATCCAAAAATATATAAAAATAGCTTCAGAAAAATGCTGTCATGGAAAGAGTTAAAATAGTAGCATATGAAATACCCATGGGGTGTCTAGTTCTGAAAATGTATGATTCCATTAGGTAAATTGAATTGGCCAGGTTCAAATATATCTATATATATATATATATATGGTAAATTGAATGGTCAGGGTTTAACAATGTCCCAAATTGGATATGGGGGCAGAATGGCCAGTTTTGACAAAAATGGTTTTAAACTAGCAATATGCTACTTAGTGCTCTATAACTTGCAAAAAGACATAAAAAAAAACATTGGGTATTTCTAAACTCAGGACAAATGTTTAAATCTATTTAGCTTTTGAAGATGAGTAAAAGATGTTTTAAATAAAATTCAGCAAAAGTCAGTCCTTTTTTTTCAATTTTCACCATATTTTATACATTTTTTATAGTAAATTAGATAATAGGATCACAATAATTTTATCTAAAGAAAGCCCTTCTTTCTGAAAAAAAAAACAGCTAAACATGAGCACTGTAGAAATGTCACGAAGACTATAAAAAAATAAAAAGCAGTTGTATCATTAAGGGGTTAAATCTTGATGTATTTTTTTACCTTTTTTTGGTAGCATAGTCAGAAATACTTAACTTTGCACAGACAAAAGAGACAAATCAAGTATATTATGCTGTGGAGAAATGCTGTGCTCTACAAATGCATCTAATTCAAGTAAACATGCCAAGGTGTCAAACTGTGGTATTATTTTTAGCACTTATTTTATCAATGCACCACACAAGGTAATACATGCTTATTAAAAAATATAATTCCAAGTAATATCTGACCATGAACTGCAAATGTTCTAAAACATCTGCAAATATGTGAGGTGTATCTACTTCACCCAGGTAACATGAGCTCATCTAGAAATAGCTGTGTGTTGCTCCTCTGTATGGATATCTCAGTGTGAAAGGTTAAATGTATTTATTCTGACAACATCTGTGAATACATCAACCTTATGTTATTAGAAAACAAGAAAAATTGACAACAGGAAATAAGGTGATAACTAACTATTTAACATACATTAAGAATGATAACAAAGGCTTCACTAGATAAAAAATAACAATATTGTACTTCATATTGGTCACTGTTAAAAATAAGATATGTTGTATTGCTCTTTTTTTAATTTAAATACATATTTTCAAACCAATCTAACACAGTCCAATTGGGTTTTTCCAAAGGCAGGGCATGTATGTGGTGACGACATGGATTTAATTGATGGACGACCCACGGGATCAATCAGAATATCTTTTGGCTTTATGTCGACTTTTGAAGATGCTAAAGTATTCTTGAAGTTTATAGTGGACTCTTTCATAAAACAACCCTCTCAGAGTGCTGTAAAATTGGTTGTTGAACCATTGCTTAACAGATCGGGGCCACCAAAATTACACAATAACAAACAGCAAACTGGTAGTCTTTCTTATGGAATCATAGCAGACAACACCAGGCAACCTGGACCTCAACCCTTTACAGATGTATTGATAACAGGAAGAAATTGTTTGTGTAAGACCCGGGAGGCTGCATCACTGCAAAGAAATGTCAAACCCATCACACTCACTCACATTTATCTTTATCCAATAAAATCCTGTGCAGCATTCCAGGTAAGAATTTCCACATCATACAGTTACCTTATGTTTAGTCCAGAATTCTGCTAACGTTTATTACTGTTTCTTCTTGTAGTACTTGATAAATTGAGAAAAGTTGATAAGAGTTGAAAATACTCAACTTAATAAGCTCCAAGGTTAGGTCATCTCGAGATTGGTTCCAAGGGGTCGTTTCAGTGGTCATGCTGCTTCCGACAGCCTTGAAAAGCAGTATCTTGGTTATGCGATACTGCAGTTATTATTCATAAGGACTGCTATCTGGTCAGCTGTACCTCAAGTGGCTATGTTCCGGTTGAAGCACTCTGCAAGGCACAGGGGTTCAGCTGAACAACTTGTATTCCTATTGGAAACAGTCATGTTTAAGCAAAATGACGTGACTGATCCTGCAGAGGGTATAGTTTATTTTATTTTTAAATTCTGATCTCAGCTTCAGATGTTATATTGTTTAAATGTTGTATACTACTATTATGTATCCATTGTTACTTCTTTCCTACAGGTTTAGATACAAACTAAAATGCACCACAAACTAAAAATAAACAAAACCATGATAGAAGTTATAGGTCTTAGACATTTTAAAGTAGACATTTGGATGTATGCTCATCTTAAGTTTAGTATGGCATCCAATGTATGTTTTAATGTATTGGTTAGTCTTCAATTAAAACAACAAATGAAAACCAGTGTATATATGTTATATTATATCAAGTTTTGCATAAAACCCAATGAAGTCCCTTCATTTTATGCCTGATTTACATTGCCTTATGTTATACCCAGGCATTTTATTACTTTTTTGTTTTCATATTTACTGCACTGACATGTACCAAATGCATAGTTATAATTGTTTCCCAACAGTTGTGTTTGTCATTTTGTATATAGTTATATTGTATAGCTAACCTTTATCCTTTAATCCATGTCTTTATCCCAAATAGGGGGTTAAATAAGATAACAATCGATAACAGCATGGAGATCAGTAGAGCAAAAGAAATGAAAAACATTTCATTGCCTAAGACAAATGGCCAGGTGTGCTTCATTATAGGACAGTGTAAATTCATGGAATACGTTGTAATGCTCTTTAGAACAGAGTCTTTCTGTAGTTGCAACTAATTTCTAAGAAATACATGGTGATAAGATAAGAGGGTGGTTAAGATTACCTTCAGCCATGGAAGGTATTATTTAAACTAATTTTGTAACAATTGTGCTGGTGTATTGTTCTATAGACTGAACAAAAGAAATGAATGACAATTGTTTTGTACAAAAAAAAAAAAATACAAAAATCTCACCAAAGTAAAGAAGACATAGTTGGGAGATTAAAGACAGTCAGGTAGTTAATGGTATTATAGATACAAGATCAAAAGATGAACATCATAAACCAAGAAGAGCAGAAGAAGCATGGTTTGGTGTGTATCAAGAGTTATGAAAATGACAACTAGAAATCTCAGGGTCTCCTCACATCAGGATGAAGGCCTTAAAGACAAGCTTTTTTTCTTATTGTTTGTTTGTATTACTTTTTCTGGAAGAATGTGGAACAGAACTAGCTCCCAGAATCAGAGAAATCCACTTTTAAAAGTGTTAAAGAAAAAAATGCTGTTTTTTTAGGAATGAAAACAGCCAAAATTTGTTTTTAACCAAAAACAATTTGGCATCTTTGAATCACAAAAATATAATTGATCACAGCAGCGTGTATGTTGTTTAATACCAGATTAATGCTAACAGAAATAGACAAACTGTGCAGAAACACAAAGATAGGTTTATAATAACTTACCATCATCCTTTTCTGCCTATGCTATATCATATTTTGAACCCAGCTCCCATTCTTGATCGTAGTCATGGTATTGAAAAAAGGCTCCATGTTCTGCATAGATTGAGACTGTGCTGATATTACGGTCCATTTATAGTAAATATGCCATGTGGTTAATGCATATTCAAACAATATAAGAGACTTTTTCAGAATTTCCATTGTTTATTTCCATATAATGGCTGTATTGGAAATGTATTTCCAAGCACCCACTTGGATGCTTCTCGTCTGTAGAACGTAGCAAGTGGAAATGGATGATAACTGGCATCATCTCCTCTTAAATAACCTAGTGTGCAATAAATAAATAATAACACGTGAATGCAAAGTGGAGTAGCTAGTAAACTATGGGGACATATTGACTTGATGAAGCCATGGAGTAATTGAGAAAAAACTTGATTAACATGTCATAATTGAGAAGAATCTGATTTACATTACAAAGAAATGTTATCATTAAAAATACATTTGCAATAGAAATATGACATTTAAACACCATTGAGCTATTTGAAATGGCTCTTTTTTAAGTTTTAATTGCTTTTTTTTACCAAGTTAATGATATGTACACCTTAGCATTAACTTGCAGCTAAATAATGCATGATGAAATAGGTGAATGACCTTCATGGTGACCTGGCATCATGTGGCACCTAGCATAGCTGTGTAGAAGGAATAAATGAATGTCACTGACTGCCAGAACTCTGCATGAAACCTACTAGCTTGGGTCACAATCTTGCAGGAAATTGGAAATTGAGGGCAACCCCAGTGTGATGACAAATCACCCATATATAACAGAATAATTTCACAAATTGAGCACTATGGTGCTGAGGAGTGAAATAAAATGATGAATGATCAAGGGCATAAGTGTGTTCTTTGAATATATTCTTTATTTGGTTTAACAAGTATTAACATCACAGATGCTTATGATCTTGCGAAGCAGAGATTATTTTTAGCCCTGACACTTAAAAAGTATGTGTGGCCGTCGGCTGGATACATGGGGCTTCAACCTATGCTCTTTCATTTTTGCAGTGAGTAGCTGTGTGTATTCAGCCAGTGGCTAGATAATAATTTTAAAAAGACACAATGTCTCAAAAGGGGTCTAAAGCACCCTTTCTTAACCATAATTGCCCCTGCTGCCCTGTGACTTTGTTAGGGGCAGATCAGACAACACACCCATGACTTCTTGGCCCAGGTTGATTTCCTCAGATATTTTGGACTACTCTCTCCACAGTATTCATCAGCATGCTTCTGTGGACCCATTGACCTTAATGTTAGATAAGGCAGAGAAATTTGACAATTAAATTGACTTATTGATTGATTACCCAGAGCCTCCTTTATAGCCCTAAACTGGCCTTAACTAAAGCCATAAGTAGAGCAACTATTTTTTACTGCTACAGACCTTCCATCACATGTCCATTCTGAAAAGGTAAAGACACTGGGTCTTGCTGACCTTGCCCCTAAGACATCAGAGTTCCTAAACCTCTCCTCAACACACTTCTTTGGCCCTGGTCAAGGCTCACCACAAGTTTAGGAAATTGTTTTCTGAAGTTAAATCTTCTGCTAAGCCCAGGTCCAAGAAGCTTTTTCAGACTGAGGGCTGATGATACAAGTCCTACGGATCATCCTGTTCAATTCATGGCCAAAAGTCTGTTTCCAAGGGAAAATACAGGAAACATCCTTTTAAGCCGGTTTCTCCTCTCACTTGTTTAAGGTTCTTTTTCCTTAAGTGACCGCAGCACACCGTTGGATGCAGTTCTCTATCAGGCCCTTGCAGCCTGCAGAGTAGAGAAGGCAGGCATTACAAAAAAGGGTTGGCTGGCAAAAACCGCCTCCACAGAGTCCCACCATTTTGCATAGCAATGGGTCTCCCATGGAACTCTCTGGTTTACCTTGAGTACTGGGCTATTAGAATTCTCAAAGCCTGGTCCTATATGCTTCTTCCTCATCTGTGTCCATTACGATAAATGCATTTCTTTCATGGAGCAAGGTAATAAAAGTTATCTAGTCGGTAGGCTTTTCCCTTAGACTCCTTAGACTCCGTACATGTGGAAAATATCAGCTAATTCTGGTCTGGTTCTCTTAGCATCATATCTGTCTATACAACCATCTCTAGATTTTTTAGCTCAGAAGCTTGACTCCATCCATATTGAGTTCTTATGATTTTGACTTCTCTATTTTTCTTTTTCTAACAGCAGATAGGCTTAACGTCAAATTGCTTGATGCAAATAGGTGCATCCTTGTCTAGACCTGTAGGCTTCTACCTGGGATATTGATCTTTTTACTTTTCTATCCAAGTTGGAAAACTTTATTGTTTATTAGCCATTCCTCTAGTGGCTAGAACTTTGCAACTCACTCTGATTCATATGCATGATCCCTAGCTCATCCAATCACCAGGGGGTTTCTATATCATCCACAAAGGATGGATGAAAACTTCCATTTGCTCTCCTCCTGTAAAATTAGACATAGTCAAGAACTCAGAGGAGAGGTCAAGAGGTCTTGGAGAGGTCAAGCACAGCTTTTTTGTTACTTCCTTTTTTCCCTTTATCACGTTGACCATTCTGTGTTCTTTACGCCTATGATGTTGTTACATTCTTAAGGCCTCATAAATCTGTATTTAAGAACGGTCTTCATTTATTGTCATACCTGTTCATTCTTCCTGTAAGTAAACTTTATTTGATGCACAAGTTTCTCTGTTTACTGACATTTTTTCTTTCCTCTCTTGTTGGGCAGTCTAATTTTTCCCTTTGTGCAGAATTTATACTTTTACCTAGAGGAGACCACTAGTTTACCACAAGGCCATCCAGGCTTCGGAAAAATCCGCTAGTTGTCGCTAGTTGGCAATCCTTTCCCTAGTGCAAATTTGATTTGCAGATCATGGATTCTTGCAAACGCTCTTTTACCACAGTTTGTAATGTCAAATCAAAATGTCCATAAGTACCTATAAGTATGATTTTTTTTCCTTTAAGTCTATACATCGAAAAATAAAGTGTATAGAAACAGGATGCATCACAGCAGGTTAATCTCCAAGTGCAGAGTTAATATTTGCTTTTGAGAGTGCTAGTGACTGTATTGGTGATTTATAATTACATGTTACCCGACTACTCATTACTAGGACTTGAATCACAGGCTATTGAGTAGCAACTTAGCAATCATTCTTTATTAACTCTATTCTCTTTTAAGGATTCAATCTCCATACTAATGGTGTCCCTGCATACGCCAAATACTAATTGTATAGGCTGGTGTGTTTCTTTATAACACATCAGAATGATGCTACATTAAGAATGATGCAGTAGCATCTACTTCCAAATGAGTTAGTTATGTAAGGCATTCTTCCCTAGTGATTTTGGATCTACAACCCACTGAGAATCAGCACTAATTATACAAATGCAAAATATCTGTGTCACCAAACAACAGAAAGCCATTTCATGTTTTTATCTACAGAAAGAAAGGCATTTCTTAGAATTACAATAATTCAGTATTCTTTTGGGAACAACAGAATTGAATATCTAAAGAAAATAGAGACGAAATTACAGTAACAGAAGTTGTAAAGCTGGGGGAAAAAACTAGAGCATAAAATTTTGCACCAAAAACATGTTAAATATTTGACACTGGGGAATGGTGTAGAACATAAACATTTTCAATGCATGAGCTTGTGTTATCACCACCAGCTTTACACGTGTATATGTAAAATGCAAAGACAGTGTGTTCTGGAAAGGTGGGCATAAAAAAGCAGCAGCCATATGATACTTAACAGCCAAATTAAATAATGTATTTTTTAACGCCACATTGTACTTTAAAAAGACAGATAAAAGGGAGTTCTATAAAATATACTCTCCTTGTGTTTCTTTCTTTTTATTTTCATATGTTGTTTATTTTCTTTCATTCTCTTCACCAGGCCTTATCAGGATTCTCGGGCCTCATATTCAACTGCCTACTAACCTGTAATTTAAACGTTTCTTTAAAATTGGATTAAATACATTTGTGGTTGAAGTTGGGTCAAAAAGACAATTCTTGTAGTTTGAGGATTCTCTCATGTGTTCCATTAAACATCTGCCACTGTGTTGCTGGCACATTTTGTACAAAACAAAATTGCATTGTGGGAGAAAAATGAGACTAAGGAGCAATCTCGTAGGTTTTTTTGTTCTCATTTAAAAACCCCTGCTTTATACATAATTGTGAACGTTATATTAATGATACAATTTTGATACATACCCCAATGTTTCAAAAAGCCATGGAATACATTTTGAAACTCTAACCCAATTCGAAATTTGATATTTGTTTCAACTGTTAGATATGCCAAAAAAACAGATGTAATTGTCCCAAATATTATAGATTACGTTGCTTACCAGAGTAATTTTTTTGTTGTTGCCTACAGCTGAGTTCTGGTGGCTTTATTTGTGTACACATTCTCCCTCTTACATACCTACACACTCTCCTTAATAATGCATGCATGTATATTCTCATTCACATACATACAAACATGCATGCACGCTATTTCTCACAGACATAAAATATCACATACATACATGCATGCATTCACATACTATGTTTACTACACATAAACACACTTTTCCTCAATCATACATAATTAATCACACTTTCACACTATGCTTTGTTAGTTACAGTCTGAATGAAGCCAAACTGTGAAAGCTTGGCAATCAGATTATACCTGCCTCACTCTTCTTCCTTTACCTCCACTAGTGAGGGTTCTCCATGCTAGATGCATTCATGAACACATTATTTTTGTTGACTAAAATGTCTAAATATCTATTTATCAATGTTGCCACAGTGTATAGTATTTGCTTTGTTTTCAAGCTATGATAACATACAAGCAATCTGCGTTAGCTGTGGCTTTCTAGAAAAGCAGAATGTGAGATGCAAAATTATTTCTTTCTAATTTTATTTAGAGATACTAGAAAATTGCAATTACAATATTTGAACAAAAGAGAAGGTTTTGAGAAGTAATGGTCTGTTTCACATTTCACAAAAACAGGTTTCACAATGGCCTATAGCTGAGCAAGGTCTGCTCTTTGATCGACACTGGATGATAGTGAACGAGAATGGAGTTTGTCTCAGTCAGAAGCAGGAACCCAGTTTGTGTCTCATACAGCCATCTATTGATCTTAACAGAAGTATCATGATCATTGAGGCAGAAGGTCAGTAAGTGGTTCCATGCAGTAAGTAGTAAGTGTTCCCTAAATATTGCTACACTTTTATTTTAAGCCTTGCATCACTGCAAGTCACATTTATTTAATGTATGTTTATTTAACATATGCCAGTGGTACTACCCAGTGAACACAATAACTTGAGCATTACTAGAGCATAGAAAGGACTCTTCCAAGGCTTTTGAAGCACATTGTCGCCTTACTTATGTTTTATTGTATCCCTTGCCAGCTGGCATAGTAACCCCCACAGCATTCAACTAATATATATACTGTATCTGGGTTTTCATGGGTTATGAGTCTTTTGGTTTTGACCCTAGTCTCAGAGCCTTGGGGTAAATGGGTTAATTATCAAGATCACACCATCTTAATTTGACTTCAATTCTATTCTATCATAACATCTTCTAAATGATATCTGAGCTTCAAAATTATTTATTTTCTCATTGATACATCACAGTTGCTTAAATAGAGGTGACTTTGTTCAAAGTACCTGTACTTCTTGTCAAGTAGAAATGCTGGTATACATAGAAAAGTTGGACTATTAAACATATACTGATTATTTTAATTTGTAAACATCAGTTTACATTAGTTTGCTAAGCATACATTATAAAATGCAGGATCTGCAAAAGCCAATCTACTGTTTTATAATATAAAATATGCCTTCTATATAATTTTTCATCAAAATATTTCTACTTCTTTACTTCCCTTCATATTGTCTTGAACATATGTTTTCTTATGCTAATGTGCAAAGTCATTGAAGGAATTACAAGGTTTTTTTTCCTTCTTTCTAATGCAAAGCAAAATAATTTCTAATTTTGTGCATATGGAGCTAAATATTCCACAGAATGAAATTTGTGTTATAGCACTGAAATTTGCCTCCATCAAAGCTTACATTCTCTCTAGTACTCATGATATGTTATGCAGAATATTTAATACCATCTTAATGGAAAACATTTCGTTTTCACTATGTGTGGCAGGAACCTGCTACCTCAACCTGCTACCTAATGTATCATAGCCAGCTTGGCAGGTCTTGGGGGGGCAACTAGCTTCTGGCCTTTTGGCTACAAGCAAGTGAGCACCTGTTAGTCTTAAGGCCAGCGGACCAAGCTTTCCCCTTCTAAGGACACTTTGAATCCCGAGTTGTGGTTTGGAGCTCCTACTTTTAGTCTGTCTGGGCAGCTGTCTCTATAGTATCTCAGTGAGGGGTACATATAATTGCCCTTGTTTTGTTTTTGTGCATATTTGTTTTTTTTTATAACATTAGTAATGATTTTGATACAATTTAATTTTTACTAAAAATACCACATTGGACATCAGATCCCTAAAGAGACTTTCACAGGTCATCCCTTCTAGTTTTGTCTATGTAGGCAAGGAAGTGACCTCATATCCACACCTTGGAACTTTATTGCATAGTCCCCTATGACAAAAATCTTTTTTATAAGTAGCAGTATGAAAATATATAGAAATGTAGGCATTCCAAAGCAGACTTGGTAAAGATGATAAAGACTATATAGGTCTCTTCTTTAGGCATTTTAGTTAGTCAAGAAAGGTATCATCTTTACCAAATCTGTTTTCTCTCTTTCTATGACTATCATGGTAAAGTAAGAATAAACAAGATAATAGTTTATTTGAATAATTTAACAAAAATGCCAAGACATTGAACAGAAGAGAAATCTAAATCAAATCAGTACTTAGTGTGATCACCCTTTGCCTTTAAAACAGTATCACAGCATCAGATACAGTGCCATGCATCTGTTTGTTTGTGACTTTTCTTTATCACCAACAGTGTCCTGATAGATAATCTTTTGCACCAAATTATCACATCATAGTACATTTTAATCAGGTCTGGATCTCTTCCTTTAATTTTATTGTTGTTCCCTGCAGGGCTGGCCCAAGACATAGTGCCGCCTGGTGCGAAGTTTGAAATGCCGCAGCCCCCCTGCCGACATCACTGCTCATTATCTACCCTTCCTCTCCCTACCTTCTCATTATCTGCCCTCCTCCCTCCCTATTATCTACCCTACCCCCCTTTGTACTTCACTTACCTTCCAACAGTTCTTCGGCGAGAGTCTCCCTGCTCTGCCACGGTGTGCGCTGCTTCACTGATAAGCGCTGGAAATTACGTCATATTCCGGCGCTCAGCATTACAAAGTGGCACCAAGACCGAGCTAGGGGGCTCGCAGAGGAGAGAGAGGGGCGCCGAGCGGATACTGACAACTTGATAAGCGAAAACCACTCGGCGCCCCTCTCTCTCCTCCGCTTAAAAAAAAAAAAGGCGATTGGGGCAGCAAAGAGCCGCCTCTTGAAAAGTGCCGCCTGGGGCAATTGGCCTACTCTGCGGCCCTGGTTCCCTGCTAAAAATATACACAGGAATAAACTGCAAGGGGGTCTTTTGTGTCAGTTTAAAAAAATATATATTTTCGTACCCATCGAGAGCTTCTTATTATTTTATTTTGGGAGTAGCCCCTTTCCTTGGGCCAAAAATGAGGATTGACAGCTTTGACCATTGCTGGGTGGGCCTTAAAATGGTAGGTGGTTGTCTTTTTTTCCCCCACAGGTTTGACTTGAATGGATTTCATCGTCCTAACTTGTAGACCTAGTGGTGGTGGGTATGTAGGGTTTGGATGTAGTGAGGTGTCAGCCCTGCTGATATATATATATATATATATATATATATATATATATATAACATGTTACTTACTCACTTTAATGTATCTAGCCTTGGAGAATAACTTCCAGTCAAAGCATCCAGATGGAGGACTCTCAACGTGGAATCCTAGGTCAAGCACCCTGCATAACAAATTAAAGAACTGCCCCCTGTGCCCCCCTCCCAGACATGCCCATGATTACTTGTGAATACAATTAGTAAATTAAGCTTGATGGAAGCAGTCAACTTGCCTTGATTATGATTATTATTATTATTGTTATTATGTTTATAGCAAGTTTTATTTAAATGATCCGCATTTTCAAAATAACTCTACGACTTTAGTACACAGCACAACATAGTACACTTATTCTGAGTCTGTTTAACTTTTTGGATAAAACAGATTTTGTTTGTGCCTTTGTATGAAACCACTCGGTGTAGAAATTCCTCAACACTGTTGTTTTTATATAGTTATTCTTTTTTTTTTGCTATGAACCACTTTAGTGTTTCCCCTGGATTAATCATGATATTTTATAGGGGAGAAGAGGGCTACAGATTGTTTTGGAGGTGCAGTTTGTAATGATGGATAATCTAGTGTACCAATCTATCACAACATTGTAAATGTTCCCCAGCCTTGGGTATCGAATATCCCATTTATATGAAAGGGTCATGTGGTACATTGAGACTTTGCTCTGCCTAATAATATATAGCCCTGTGTGTGCCGGTTTATTTACATTTCTCCAACACCTTCTAGACTACATTAGGTGATTTATAAGCCCTAGTAAAGTATAGACAAGACTAAATATATTTTCTCAATTATTTCCACTTTTTGCCTTCAAGATTTTCATCTTGGGCTTCAGGATTTAGTTGCTATTTGGTGCCACCTTATGGAATAAACATTCTCAGCACATAAAATGATGACATTTTTATGGAGATTCAAAGGAATGTTCATCAATAGGCATATTGACCATGTGCAATACTATTTGTTTGTTACTTAACATCATTGATTTGCTAATTATCCAAAATGAAATGGAATTTTTCCAGCACCAATGATCGTGCAGGACTGTTTGAAGCAGTAGAAACAGAAACATGGAATTTGAAGGCAGATAAAACCATAGGGGCCTTCTAGTCTGCCCATTTTTCTGATGTAAAGACCATTGGTCTTGTCTTAGATTCAGGATAGCTTTATGCCTATCCCATGCATGTTTACATTTGCTTACTGTATTAGCCTCTACTGCTTCTGTTCCATTTATCTGCCACCCTTTCTGTAAAATAAGAAAGAAAATCTATTAGGCTCAACACAATGCATAAAAGAAGGATAGCAATCACCCTTTTTTCCAGAATCAGTGAAAACAATGAATATAGGAAGAATGAGTTTTGACCTCTACCCTCATAAACATTTCTCTGGATGCCCATGGACCCGTAGATGCCACTTTTATTACAAATAATGTTTTTCATTGGTTTTAACTGCAGTTGAATTGACTTGAACCATTCATTATATTTTGAGAACATAATAATATGTACATGTGCAAATTAATTAGTAATATGTGCATGCACCATTAACTAGCTACTGGAGTGCTCAACCACTAATAATAATTTGTTTTTGGCATGTTATTAATCATGTCTTGTAGGAGCATTATATACCCTTATTTTATTATTTCTCTTCCTTATGTTTTGACATCTTCCATTTTGTTTATTTTGTGGAAATCTGTTGCAAAGAGGCTTTGTTCTTTTTTAGTGTTTCTTTTTTGTTAATTCCACAAATATGTTGTGTTCTTTTCTATTATAATTTTATACAGTAAAATAATACAATGAATGAGGAAGTGGCACCTTTTAAAAACTTTGACAGGAATAAATTGTAGAGATCACATTTTTTACTTGTTATGAGAAAACTTTATTAGGTTTAACAAATTACAAAAATGACAGTGGCAGCAAATATTTATCTATCATACTTTTCGATACGCCATTGTACTCAAGTTACATACAGTAAAATTAGCTTGCTGGGCTGATTTAAACATTTCTACTGCGGTATATATACAAATTGCAAATGTTTCCTTATGTTTGTAATTTCTGATAATGTACAGTTAGCCTTTATGCCAATTGTTTACCATATTGATACACAATGGAGTATTATGTCCTAGAAGTGGACAAAAGTCGGCCTCGGCTTTACCTCAGGAGCTGAGGCCTTCATTTCTAGTCCCCCTAACTCAGCTACATCAACAAACAGAGGCAGTAAATGTGGAGGGGAAAGATATTGATATCGTTTGTAGGATATTAGAAGAACCATGTTAATGTAAATTGCTTCTGTGTAATGATTTTTGGAAAATGATTTCAAATCAGCCTCATTACAAAAATATCATTCTTAAGCCCTCTTTATTTATTCTGAATACCCCTTACAACAGCTAGATGATGAATACACCCAGCCACCAATTGAACTGTTTTGTTTCACTCACGCCTGAATCCTTTATCTTCAAACGTTTCACTGCAAAGTGTATTTTCAGACGTAAGTGAACGTGCACATGCAGTGACTGTGAACAGAGAAAGATACAACAAATTGGCTAGAATAAGGGTCCTGCAATTCTTGCAGGAAGAGCCGTGCAATAGTGAGATGTATCACCATTACCTTTGTTATATAATAAAATTGTCCATATTCTTTATTTTTGTTTAATATGCATTCATTTGCATTCTAAAAAACTGTGATAACGCCTCGACGGGTAGTTTGCAGCTAAGCACAATGTGTGTTTCATGTAAATTTTTGTACATATGTCACCTGCCATCCCTGGGTGATAACCAATGCTTTCTTTCTCTTCTAACATGGTTACATGCTTGTTGCCTGTGTGTGATTGATTCGTGTCTAGACAAAGCTACAGACTGTATAATGTACACTTAAATTATACTGTTATTCTGAAAACGTATATATTCTGAAACGTAAACACCTAAAATATATAGACGACCATATTACTTGACCTACATACAGCTTCTGTTTCAGTGGAATGACAGCCAAGCTGCTTGAGTCTGCACAACAGGGATTCTTAGAAAGATATTTTGAGAAAGAACTAGAAATGTATGGTGTGTCTGATTTTTTGTTTAGTAAATAACATTATTGTGCTACTATATTTTATCTTTTGAAATGCTTCACTGCAGAGCTTTGCTTAGAATGTTTCAAGAGATATTCCTGAACCCAAATGTGTGTGGTAAAATGTCATTTTTAATAGTTTACATCAAAGATAGAAGATCTGCAATTATGTATAAAAATGGTCTTATCACTATAGCAACCAACAGAATGTTTCTGATGAATGGGCCAACCAACAACCCTAGAAGCCTGCCGTGGCTACATCAGTGGGCTGCAGTTTGTATCCCTCTAGGCACAAGTGGGCAAGAAGGTCCATGTTTGGACATCCGTTACACTTGGGGTGAACCCCAAGTGCCCCTGGAAATTGCATACAAATATGTATGAGACTAACTAAGTCAAGAATGGACAGCAACTTAATAGCTTGACCTAAAGAGTTTGGAAATTAAAGTGTAGTATTATTTAATTTGAGAAATATTTAAGCATAAAAATATATGCACTCATGCTGACGTACACAAATGAATTATTAAACCGTATTGTTAACACATACAGTGTGTTGAAGTTTATATACTGATATCAAACAGTGATGATCTGTCAGGCGATCACCAGATATTCCTGATGTTTCACATTTTCCCTGATGTCTTTAGGGATGGCTGCCATAGAAATACCCCTGAATGATGACAGCAGCAAAGTGACAGCTCATGCATGTCAAAACAAAGTTTGTGGAGATAGGTAAGCAAAGGATTGAATCATAAAGCAAATGGAAATAATGTGAGTGACAAAATGTACTCCGTACACATGTAAACTTTTCCCCTAAGCTAAAAATCAGACCGTGTACTCTATAAACAACAAGCTAAGTTATGTTGATAATCCTGTATAAATCATGGAGAATGTCCACTTGGTTGTAATGTGTATCATATTGACTAGATGGCTGGTTCCTATAGTGTATAAAACAACAAACAGAATTAATGCTAGGGATCAATATATATATATATATATATATATATATATATATATATATATAAAGTTTTATATATATATAAAAAGTGCTTTCATGCAAAATGCAAAGTGAGTGAACAGAGAAAAAATATAAATCGAATCAATATTTGATGTGACCACTCTTTGACACATGCACAAAGTCAGGGATTTTTTATCATGCTTACATCATGCTTACTACCCTTCGCAATCAGAAGGTGTCCAGCTGTGCCATCAGCTAAGCATTGGCAGAAAACAGTGGGATCCTGGTACACCCATCTACTGTCTGAGCAAGTGAGGTAAGAAGTGGTCTTCGTGGAAGACTTGTGGCCAAAAAGCAATATCACACTGGTCTGCAGAAAAATGGAAGCAGGTGCTCTGGACTGATGAGTGGAAATGTTAAATATTTGGCTGTAGAAGAAGGCAGTTTGTTCACTGAGGAGCTGGAGAGGGGTACAAGAATGAGTTTTTGCAAACAACAGTAAAGCAAGGTGGAGGTTCCTTGGGCGTTTGGGGCCGCATTTCTGCAAATGGAGTTGGGGATTTGGTCTGAATTAATGGTCTCCTCAATGGTGAGAAGTACAGGCAGATACTTATCCATCATGCAATACTACCAGGGAGGTATCTGATTGCCCCCAAATGCATTCTGCAGCATGACAACGACTCCAAACATACAGCCAAAGTCATTAACAACTATCTTCATCATAAAGAAGAACAAGGAGTCCTGGAAGTGATGGTATGGCCCCCCCTGTGCCCTGATCTCAACATCACCGAGTCTATCTGGGATTACAAGAGAGAAAAGCAACTAGGGCTTCCTTAATGCACAGTAGAACAGTGGTTAGTTCTCAAAGATGTTTGGAATAACTTACCTGCCGAGTTCCTTAAACTGTGTGCAAGTATACCTAGAAGAATCGCTGCTGTTTTGAAGGCAAATGGTGGTTTGTTAAATTATAAAAACAAAATTAATAACATGTTATTTTTTAAGCATTTCTTTACTGAGAATACTTTAAGTAAGCAACATTTACCAGTACTATTATGTCTATTACAGAGTTAACACATATGATTGTGGAGAGCAAATTGCCAACTGGCTATGTTGTTTCCTTAATCGCAAGTGCCGATTAATAAGGCAGTCATCAAGTTTCATCCGGTATGCTCATACAAAGACGAAAGGTAGGTTTTGATTGCACATTTGAGTACTGCCTATCGTGCAAAGCAATTCACCTGCCTATAGTGTTCCAATTTGGCTGCATGAAAGTCAGATTTTCATTTCATACAGATGTAAGAATATTTAAGTGTTCTATTTTGAAAACTCTTATTCAGTTGGGTCTAGGGAACGTTTTTAAACCAAATGTTAGGAAAGCAGTCGCATCTTCAATAATGGTCCCCAATAGTGCATGTCTCCAATGTGCTTTATAAAAAAAAAATAATAATAGTGATCAATGAAATAGTAAACCAAAAAAGAAAGAATAAAATATAATAATAATCAGAATTCCATCTATACACTACCTACAAACTCTAAACACAAGTAAACATTAAGGGGGCAAAAACATATAAAAGTGCATATGTAAAATAAATGAACTGCATTTACGAAAGAAAATGCATTCACAACAATTTAAGCCCAAAAATATTCATATCTACCTTATTTTAAAAAAAAAACAGTGTGGCACTCATATTTTAAAATAGATTACTGAAAAGTCCACCAGAACAATCACTCCATGCAGACTGAGGATTTTGACAGGGGATGGTTTCTATATCCAGACAGAAAATATTCTGTCATGGATAGGCTTTGACTTGTTTAACTGCCCCCCCCCCCACACACGAATTTTCTCTAGATGTCTTCTGTTTGATATAGAAGCTATGAGCATGAACCATGTCAGGCATCAATTTGCCAGGCACCTAATATGTTCAGCTAGTCCAATGACAAAATACGTTAAAAGTTAAAGTCATCTTGAGAGAATTCCTTACATCATTTCTTTAAAATAAATCATGCAAAGTGTATTATGAAATATTAACGTATAAACAGTAGCTAAAAAAATGAAAGTTATTAACAACATTGATTAACAAAATCATTTGATATTCAACCCTTCAAGATATACACCCATGTTATAGATCTATAGTAATCCCTTTTGGGATAACCTCCTCTCCAGTCAGCTAAAACAAGATCAATACCTGTAATGAGGAGATTATGAAATGAAAAAATCACTACCTGATAGTACAATACCTTTTGAACACTGTTTTACCTTTTTATTATCAATGTTTCCTAGATGTTCTAAAATCCTTTTCCTAACGAGCCTATTGTATCCTACAATGATATTGTAACAAATACACAATGTATTATATAATGAATAAATAAAAAAAAATCTGTCCTCTCTTTCTACTAATGAAATGTGTAGCCGTCAGTACTAAAAATGTACTTATTTGGCATTTTCAAAATATGTAGGTTTAGTGCATGCTCTCATTATTCACTTTAATTTGTCATTCTTTACTGGATAGTAAATGCGGGGCTACAATATTATCTTGTTTTTTTTAATAATTGGAAGCCTATTCGGTTAGGAAAAAAATCATTAATATCCTGTTGTAAGATTGGCTAATATTTATTTATAATAATTTTTCTAGACAAAGTCTGTGTGTAATATTTAGTTAGGCCCTCTTGTTAATTTGTTTTGGTCTTTGATCCGATCATGGATCATGAAGTTGGTGAAAACCAAGGAACAGGTTCTCACGTCTCAGAAGTCCTCCTTCGTTAAAGAATACAGTGAATTGATCAGGACAAAGTCTTAATCCCTCTTTCTGGATATACAAAGATTTATATGTAAAATTACCCTTTAGGAATATTATTCTAAGAATAATACCACAGAAAATTATACCCATACCATAAAAAGATCTCATTTTTATCCAGCTAATCATAAAGGCAATAATCATAGGTCATCTATATGTTATTATACCTAGATATTATAATGAGGAAGAATATTATCGGATTTTGTTTGACAGAAATACTTATAGGATAGTGTTTTCCTTTTTATTTTTTTTAACCAAATGAGCCTCTTATAATATTTTTTCTTTAAAGATAATGCAGCCCCTACTGTGTTACCCAGAAAATAATTGCAAATTAAAGTGAATAATGAACACAATTTTCTAAGTTTGCACAAATACGGGATTTGTAAAATGTATAGATATTTACCGCAGTGCAAAGGATAGATTTTTTTTGTTTATTCATTCATGTATTCATTGTTCAACAAGATACAGGGTGTATTTCACCTTTTGGTACACAATGCATTGGTAGAACTGACTGTTGTAGCCTTGATTTTCCTGGCTAGGCTTAACCCCCCCATTAACCCCAATAATGACACCACACACCATTGTATATGGATAAGAAAAGGCCACAGCCAATTTTATGTATTAGAGTCATTGTCACTCATAACACAAACATGTAAATATATACAATAAACACAATGAACACACCAAGCTTGCCAAGTAATCCAGGTACCATACCCAAATACCACTTAGGGAAGGGACATACCTAGATGCCCCCATCCTGACCTGAGGTTCCCAGCACTGACAGTCAAGAACCTCCCACCAGATGTTACCAACAATTCACTTACCACCACATTAACCCCCTGGATACCTGGCAAGCTGCCGCCCCACAGACTGTGACAAAAAAACACAAACCCACATACATTATCTTCTATGTAATATTAATGTTTGTGAACTGTACGCATTCCAAATAATGTTAATATACTTGTATTCACTACATTTTCATTTTTACTTGCTTGGTTTTCTGTTGGACTTAACATAATAGTTGCCCCGCAACCAGATGCCCAATGTGAATCTGGAATTTGCAGTGGTTGTTTGGCAAAAAGGGACACTGGGTAGTGTAAGGAATTTATTGTCATACATGATGATGCTATCTATGGGAGATGTCTAATTTATGGTTCCAGGCTAGGGGTTTAAATGTGAAAACTTGAACTGTTGGCATCTTTGATAACCAGTGTTGAGGACCATTTTCATGGAGAAAATAGTTATTATTATTGTTAGAACGTGAACCAAGTTGTAGATGAGTTCTATATAGTGACTAAACATCATAGCAATCCTCTTTTAATCTTTTCTATTGGTGTAGTGCAACCACGGAGTCCCTTTAGCAATCATTTTTCTTTATTTTTATGTTTTTCAGATGCATCTTTAGCCTCACTTTCTCTAGTCAATGAAGCTCAATATCTTCTTGTAAACACGGCCAGTATTTTCCACCTCAGTCAGTTAATGGTATTAAGGTAAACGTTTTGTGGACTAAACAAATGTTAATAAACAGCTGCTTTTGTACAGCTGCTCATGTACTAAATACCTAGTTTCTATCACTATGGGAATTTATATTGCCTGAAAGTTATTCATATGTGACATTCTATACCCACTTATCAGTTGCAGTCTACAAGATTAAGTTACTACCATATGCACAGGGGGCACCTTTAACCACTTCTGTTTCGCCACAGAGGTGAGATTGAAAACATGAATGTTAAGGGGCTGATCCAGCGTTTCCGAGCCAACCTAGTAATTGATGGCAACATACCATTTGAAGAAGAAGCATGGTCAGAAGTTTTCATTGGTTGTTTGCATTTTAAGGTAACAGCAATATGATGTAATTATATGTGTGGCATTATCTCACATTTAAAAAATCTAGTTCACAATAGTGTAACATTGCTCAGAGAAGTAATTATAATGTGGTTTATTTAATAAGCCTTGTTTTCTTAGTTGAATCGTTTCAGCTTTTGTGTAAAGTCACCCAAAGGAGTCTAGGGTTCCACAAATGTGAGATATGCAAAATGTGTATTTGTCTATTGTGGAATTTCCTTGAAGGTTTTTTGAAGGACTAAAGACAAAGGAAGAATCTCATAAGCCGAGTTGAGCGTTCCAAAGAACAGGAGCAGCCTATCCTATGTTTTGTGCAAACAACTCCGTCATAGTGTCTTTGTGGTATGAAAAATATAAGTACTGTTTTACTACACCCAGAAGGTTTGCACACTATGGATGACTGTGTAAGCATGGGAAGATGTGCCTGTCCTGACCCAGACATTTCAGCTTTTGGACATGTGATCCTATTCTAGCTACCTGTCAGCAGCACAAGCATTTATTAATTCTAAAGTAAGCCCCACAAGAAATGCCCAGTAACCTAACATACTAATAATGTTAACATTATGCACTGAAAATGATCTTCAGAAATAAAAGCATATAGCGGAGAACTTGTCTCAGCTATATCCATTGAATGTTACAAATCTTACAAATCTTAGTGACGAAAATTCACATGGAACACGCAGACTTTGCTTTTGCACTTTATTAAAAAAGCATATGTATGCCTAATTGTTCAGCATTTGGATACGTTAATGCCAAGTTAACATATTACATTGAAATGACGAGAACAACTCCAACCAGGAGGAAAGAGACGACTCTGGGCATTTATCCCAGACTTGGCTTACAGCAAATCTTCCTCTGCCATCCAACAGTCAGCTCTGTTCTGAGCCAGGTTCTCCATTCTCTGCTGCTTCATAATATGTCATCGCTCTACCTCTGATACCGGGTTCCACACCAGAGATTTGAAATCCATGAGCTATATTTGGGTAATTCTATCATTTTCTCATTTAAAAATTACTGGTTATAATGATATTGAACCCCAAACAGTAAAATAGAGCCACAGATAGATTTATTTTCAAGTTTCAATCCAGGGCTGTGCAGTTTCCATATTTTCTGTGATATTGAAATATCATGCATACTGATAATAAACCTAGCCTAAGACTAAGCTAAGACAAGGCTATTGGGAAGTCACATGGGTGATCAAAGCAAACAACAGGTTTCCTGATCTTACAAGTAACTTTACGGAAACTAAGGCAGTTACCGTAGTTGCAAATGATATAGTTAGTCCATTGTTGACTAGGACTAGGTCAGCATGCTGTCCTCAGATTTCCTAGTGTCAGATGAACAGAGGCCTTCGTACAAGAAATATGTAGGGCTTGATTGAGGTGAATGGGGATATCTGTTTTTTTTTTCGGCTGTACCTTTGCACGGGAGAGGAGAGCTGCTTATGGTCAAACATTAAAATACATTACTGGCTTTGGTCTGAACAATAACATCATAATATTGTTTTGCACAGCATAAGAATACATTTTTAGAACATAACCAATTTATTGTGGCTATACCACTACTTATAATCTCGCCAGTACTATAAAATATACTGTCCAGTACTATAATATACTGTCTATGAACATTAAAAAAACCTTTCAGTTTATTAAAAGAATACAATATACCAGCCAACTCTGAGAGCGTTACATTTAACTGCTAAAGGTAAAAAGGTCAATGTATTAATTTCCAATGTGATGTCTTTAAATGATTAACCAAAGAAAACTGTTAGTTTGAGAATGATAACAAAATATGAATAAAATAAGGGTACCAATGTCTTCCTCTAGCTATGCCTTACTCATAGGAAGCACGGTATTTGTAGCACTTCCAAAAAAAGACAGATAACAGAATAAGAGATAGGAAAAGTACAGAGAACAATAGCTGTTTTAAGTAAAAACTGAGGAAAAAAGTAGCTTCTAAAACTCCTTGACAGAGAATTATTTACTTCATTGCTGTAAGCACTAGAAGAAAAAGAATAGCATATAAAGATGTTACAGATATTTGTGCAACTTCAGCCCGTAAATACCACAGAAGAATTTGTTTGCAGACATCTCACTGTTTCAAACTAAGCAGATCCGCTTTTTATTTGTGTTTTCCACACATAAAGGCTTTACTGTGCAGATTATCTATTTATTTTTATAGATTTCTTTTAGAGAGGATACACTACAGATGGTAGGCAAATAGTAGATGTAAGATGGAAATCTGTGGGCGACCAAAGGGTATAGAGAGAGAGAGCAGCCATCGTCTTACCTCCAGGTGTCTGCAGGAACATGCATGACTTATTTGGTAGGCCACATCGCGTGTCTCTGCAGCAGAACAAGCATGTGCCTGTTTCCAGTATAGGGAATAGAAAACATGGGGTGAGAACATGTAAAACATCTTCCCTTAACGCTATAGCTGTAACTGATGATCCTATAAAAGTGCACCCATTGTTTGGTTATACCACCCTCCCAGTGGTAGTGTTTTGTCTCCTACTGTTCCCGTTTGCCCGTCTCCTACTCATTGTCTATTTTGTCTCTTCCTGTCTATGATTTTTGACCTTTGGACTGTCTCCTGACCACGTTATCACCCTTGATCGTGCCTGTTTAACGTTACTGAATCTGTTCCCACCTCTTGAACCCTGGACCGTCTGACCATTCTTTTGTCTATTGCCCTAGTAGCCCGCTCTGGTTTTCTGGCCTTTGTGCACCTGCTGCTGCTTGGGTGGTCTTGCCATCCCTTAGACTACCCAAGTTAACAGTGTTTGCAAGGAGAGTCTGTTCCTGCTTCCCCTAAGCGATTGTGCTGACATACTGTTTTGGAGTCATGAGTGGCTGCATTGATTCTTCCTCTTTTTGAACAATTACTGTGGTGAAAATCTAATTTCTATTTGTGTGTCTTTTAGCTGTTAGGTAAATGTACCAGGTGTCAAATAATCTGTATCGACCAGCAGACTGGTGAAAAAAAGCGAGAATTATTACAGACGCTGTCATTCTGCAAAGATGGGAAGGTTAGTATGATTTACAGTGACTGATTACTTTAGCACCCCTACTGAAGCAAAAATGGCATTAAACATACCTGGCAGCTAGATACAGTTGTGTTTTAATGTAGAAAACAAACCTGTCCAAAGGTCAAAAACCATAGACAGGTTTATTATTCTTACATAGTATATTATGCGTATATATAGTATACAGTATATACATAGTATATTATTATTTTTAGCAAATGCCTGTTTCATGTTATACAACACACTGTATATACAATTAATGATTACAGAAGCCCAAGTCTTCCAGTATTGTACTCTCTCATATTAGGACTTTTTCTTTTGACAATGACATATGTAGTTTCTGTGACACTTTTCTATTGCACTTACCAGCTATGTCTAGGACACATAGTCCAAATATTGTGTGTTGCATTGATTTAACTCACCATGGCGTTGTCCATTTCTTTGCCTCTATGTCATGAGTGAGAAATCCAATAAACAAACGTTAAACAACGTTAAACAACATAAAAAAAATAGGAGTTGGGCTAGTCAAATCTTTAGTCAACTTTTAACTTGACTTTTTAGTGCAATAATCTTAACATGACTGTCTAGACCCTGATATTTTTGGATAAAAGGGAAAAATGGACTAAGCTGAAGTAGTGAGATATGCCAATGCACTATGCCATACACATATTGGATAAAGTGGGTCTTCTTCCCCCCATGATATAAGCGATGGGGTGGGTAGCAAAAAATTAGGCCTCAGGTCCCTCGCCCTTTGCACCCCACCATGTTCCTAGTGGGATAGGGTTAAAGTTAACCTTTTAGCATAGCATGTGAAAACATGCATCTCCTTTCCTCCATTTCTTGTCCTAAGTGATATATAAAACTACCTACTTACTACCTTATAAAATAGATAGGGGATGACAAGGTCCATCTATTCCACACATAATTGCCATGGCATGAACAGTGAAAATGAATGCAAAAATATATTTTGTAATATATAATTTGGCGCCTGAACGCAGCAAATGGCCACTGGTTGCACTGGACCAGCAGCATTAAGTGTTACGAGGGTGCATTGAGTTTATATGAAGAGACCAGTTCTGGTTTGGCCCTTATCTAGGCGGACATTACCAGAACATACAAGCTCATGTTCTAAGGATTCAACCATTTCTAGCATTCCTCGTCCCTAATTTACTCATATGCATGCCAATATTGGGCTTCTTTTTCCAGAAGGGCCAACAGAACGTATTATAAAACATATTATGTCACTATATGTATAGTGAGATTAATACACAATGTCTGCCCATGGAACTTGCTGCGTGTGCCATTTTTTGCACAGAAAATACACACATTTATTGGTAGTGAGGTCTGTGCCAGCTAATTCAGATGTGATGGATGCATATGGATAAGTAGAAGTGAGTTATTGTTTTTTAATGCCATTAAAAACGTACATGCATTATTTTAAAAACTTTTGTTGTTTCCATAGACAACATTCGGAATGTATCTACAGAATTCCTCCTGTTCTTCCTATCCAACTATGCTGGCAGTTGGTTCACTGGTATTACCTACTCTAAAAGACTTCACAGAAGAACTCTGATCCAGCAAGATGCAACTAATATAGACATTTTAAAAACTTGGAAAAGTGTCTGAATGTACTTTTGGAGATAGACATACTGTTGGCTAAGAATACATGCAAGTTTTTAAGGGACTTGGGGTTTATATAGCAATGCTCTGGAGCTCAAAGCAAACTTGGAATGCTAAGTATCTTACTCATTTTACAATACTAGTAAGTTATTGTGTCTCGACACGCTTATTAACAATTATATAAATGTGTTAGTAGTCAAGCTGAGACAATCTTTACATTTAGACTTGTTTTTAGCTTTTTAGAATATACGTAGTTGCAAGTTTTAGCAAGGTCATCTTGTGGTTTTGTGTCTTCCATTTGAATGAACTATTGATGAAAGACCATTGTCAAGAAGATGTAGGAACCCTGTCATGTCATGTGTATGTGGCTTTGCAAAATGTTTTACTAGCTGGTGTTTTGAATTTTAAAAAAGCTAAGGTTATATACAAATAAAATACGCTTAATGTGGTTTTATTGAAAGCGTTTTACTTTTATTTTACTCTTTACTGGCCTATTCAAGGCATCAGTGCTACACAGAGGTATAGCGTATAAACAGATTAAGCAGGTGCTTATAGCTTCCACTGGCCCAAGGGGTCCCCTCAGAGGCGGAACTACAGATTCCTCTTAATCTTAACTATAATGTATATTTTTCAACCAAGCTTGATATATTTAATATTATGATTATACTCTTTTTCACTTGAATTAAACACCTAAAACTGCTTCTTGTGCGTTCCCTATTTTTGGAGATGATCTGCCACCATCTGAGCTACTTATCATGCAGCACTGACATTGTAGAAACAAACATTAATAGCAAGCCCTACCTGGTCCTCTGCCTTATGGTAATTAGTCTTATGTTCAGGATGATACAAATATTGTCTGGTGTGCCCCTGCACATGTGAAGTTTTGTTCAATCACAGCTTGCAAAATCAATGAAAACATAAGTCCTTATCTGGAATCAAGGGGAGTTAATACTTATGATTTTTCCCTTATGCCTAGGTAAGTGCTGATCAGTGGTCTATGATAAAAGTGCTTCATATGCCAGACAATAATTCTAACGTCTAGTAATCTTAAAGGAGATTGCTTTGTTACTTATTATGAGCGGGTGTGAAGCTAATCAAACACTCAATATGCCAAAGTAATTTGAAGTAAATGGTAGTTTTCTGCAGCGGTCACTAGATGGCATACCTGATCTATTCTAGTTATACAAAGGTGAATGAGAGATGAAGACCAGTATAAGGAGAAGAAAGATAAGATAATGATAAATTAGAACTTTCCTTTCTTTTCGTGTGTTGGATACACAGCTGCAACCCTTAAATAACACTCTCCGGGTGTCAAAGTATATAAGCCAATATCCACAAGGGGGCGCTCGTGTATACCATTCAATTTAAATGGGAAATAGAAAAAAAACAACTAATAGTGTAGATGTAAAAATAAATATGGTCCACAGGATATATCCCGAATTTCTCACTCACAGTGTATTTGTGTTGGTCAAGGTACGGTGAAAGCAAGCCTCGAGATCCACGTGTAGTGTGTACAGCCTGCACTTGGACCACTAGAAAAAAAAGTTTTGCATATAAGTGTTTTTTTATTTAATATATATAATATGTATAGTAGGTAAATAAGGTGTGCGGTTGAAAAGCAACAGCAGCAAGTGCATTGGTACTAAAACATATCCAACCAAAAATTCATCATTTTTGCACGATTGCCACTTTTGGTGCTAGCAGTCTAACATGCAAATTATTCCACTGTAATGTAAAAAGGATCCTAGCGTTACAGAATCTGCTGGTACTAATAAAATGTAATAAAATAATACTAGACTAGTGACTTACCATACTTGTAGCTATTAAGGTCTTGTGTGCCAGTTTCAGAGTCACATGCATGGTTTTGAACACTTTTCAGAGTTTAAATTGGTAATATATACAGCCCTGCTAACTATGCATAAACAAACATAGCCTGAAATGGGTATTCTCACCTGGGGTGAAACCATAGTTTAAGCTAGTAGATGTAATGCGTTAATTTACTTTGAACATGGTCAGTGAAAGGGAAGACTAGAATCTGCTTTGACTTGGATTCACTGAGTTTGGCACCTCTGATTTTTGGAAGAACTCACCTCAGGTTTCTACTTAATATGTCTTTACAATTGAACCTTGGCAAGGTTGTACTAGTAGAATGGAGACTGGACCTGCCTGAGATGTTGGTGGCTCCTGTCCTTGGATGGAGCCACAAAGATCTGATCTTATTGTCTGACCGTCTGATGAGGAATCTGATGAGGAAGAGGAGAAAATCAGCACACCATTTCCTTAAGGTTTCTACTGTCGTTTGGGATTGCCATTTTTGGCAAACAAAAACCTCATATTTACATTGTTTTCAAGTTACGCACTTCAAGCTTAAAATCAAATGTTACTAAATTCTTGGATCTCTGGATCTGCCTTCTGCTCAAAATTAGACTGCCCTACTGGTTGGGGAAACTTAATATGCAGGTAAATGTATTTCCTCTGTAATGATACTCTTGAAGCCATACCAAAGGGCAAGCCCCTGTCCTGAGTCAAACCATTCTTTTCTAAATAATTTTGAAGACATTAGGTGCTCTCCCCTAAATGAAAAAAGATCAATCCAGGCATGAACCCTTTCCCTACTGTTCCCAGAGATGTAGCATACCCTTTTTTTCTAAATCAGTCTAATATGAAGATAGAGATTCTCTCACTCTGTGTTAATTTTCAAACTTTATGTATTTTTTAAAGACTCTAGTTCCCCCTAGTCTTAACATAAGTATATTTATACTTTTACCTTTGTTGCCTTCTGTTGTGACAGCCGCCACCAGCTTCCTGCTGCATCAATCACCCTTAGATATTTTGTAGATCAAAAAGTGAAACACTGGCACTCCATGAGGATGAAGTAATCCCACTGAGGGGTCATTAATAACAAAGGAAAAATGGCATCAAATGCCATGGCTACATTTGGTAACAAACATATAGTAAACAGAGCACCATACAAAATATTTATAACAAAAGTGATAAATGGTTTTATCTTAGATGTGACCTCTTTGGTGTTGCTCACTCTCTGTTACACTAGTCTCAGGTTATGTACCCTGTATTGGGAAATCTCAAGCAGATATGTGTGAATTTTTACAAAGAGTACTAATAAGCACAAAAGTGGGTAGAACTACTGACATATTACTACATTTAACGGCTCCTTGCGCATCACACATCAAGTGATGTATATGGTTTGTAGAAATGTAGACCTTGCAACAGGGTTTTTCCCAGAATGTCTCCAGATCGAAAAATGCTACTTTCCACTGATTTTCAAAGATGGGTGCATTTTTACCCCCAGCATATCTATTACAAATAAACATATTACATTAGGACAGGAGTTGGCAAGGTCGCTTGGTGTCCCTCACCTCAATTTGTGGTGCGCCTCGCCCTGCCAGTTCCCTTGAGAACTGTCCGCCGCTGAAGGAGCAGGGCTGTTTGGGGAGATCATAAATACCCTCTTGACTAGACCAAAATTAAGGGAGCGCACTGTCTGTCCTAGAAAGCTCTGTGTCAGTACCCCGTCACAATGTACACCTTTTATTGATGCTGACTACCAGAATATGATGTTATATCCCGGCACATAATACTGAAGCTGTACATACCATGCAAGCGAGCACTGTAGGAACAGACCTTGCGCTGCCACCACAGGATCACCAGGTTTTGGAATAAAAGAAGAAGAAAGTTAAGAGGCAGGGAAAAATGGGAGCGATAGGGGAAAGAGAATATGGATAAGGGGAGAGATAGGGGGATAAGGGGAGAGAGATTTGGAAGACATAAGGAGAAAGGGGAGAGATAGGGAAGACATAATGAGAAAGGTGAGGAATGGAGAGAAGGGGACAAGATGGGGAAGAGATAATAATAAGGGTACGAGATGTGGAGAAAGGGAAGTCATATGGAGAAAGGTAAGAGATGGAGAAAGGGATGTCCCCTGGGCCATTTCCAAATTCTTAAAAAGGAGAGACTGACCTTACAATGAAAGCGCTGCTGCTTGCACAGTACGAGAATGAACTGGGAAAGGTAGGCACAGAGAAAGTGAGAAAGAAGGTAAGGGGCTAAGGAGAAGGAAGAGAGCAAGCAAGGTGGAAGAGAGTGAGGGAGTTAAAGTGAGAGAGTGAGAGAAACAAGGGAGTTAGGGTGTGAGTGTATGTAAGAATGTATGTGTAAGTGTTTGCCTATTAGCATGTGTTTGTTGAAATGCTTGTGTGTGTTAGAGGGGGGTTACCATCAGTGTGTAAGTGTGTATGTTAGTATGAGTGTATACCTGTGTTTTAGAAGGAGTGCCTGCTAGGATGAGTTTGTATGCATGTGTTCATATCAGTGTGTAAGTCTGTTAGTATAAGTTAATGTGTGTTATCATGAGTGCATTGGTGTAAGTGTCTGTATTGTGCAGAATAAGTGTCTGTGTGTATGAGTATGTGTGCCCATATGTATGCTAGTTACAGGAGGAGGCCAAGGGGTCAATGAGTTCATTTGGCTTTACCTGCCCTGCGGGACAAAAGGAGCCAGCATTCCCTGTGTGTGCAGTGCAAGTGTGTCTGAACATATGTATAAGGATGAGCAGACACATGTAAGGGCAAGAGTTTATGTGTGTATTTTCACCGTCTATCCATTATTGTTTTGTTTTTCGGCCTGAAAGTAATATGATTATTATGTTCATCTATTTATGTTTTCAATTTTAAAAAAATGATACTGTCCTTTACCATTAAAAATGTCTGCCATGAACCATCACCATGCCTAACCCTGCTTTAGGAGATAGTTCCAAAATGGTTATGGAATACATGTTCATTAAGATTTCATCTTCTTGGCTGTAGCTATGTTAATTTAACCACACAGATGTTAAAATTAAGGTCATAAAAGTAATTTTAGTACAAAAGGTTCAAATAGCATGAGAAAAGATTTTAACACCACTTTTCTTACATTTTTGCAATAGGCAGTAAGTCCCATATTTTCCTAATGAGTCTGCTTTAATTCACATTAAAAATGTATTATTCTAATTTTATGTACTTTATAAGGAACTGTTAAATAACCAAAAAAGGAAAAACTATTCTTAAGGCACAAATATTTGCTCCTCATTATAGTTTTCTCTAGACGCATATTTGTATTGTACATTTATTTTCTACAAAAAAAATAACAACTTAGAAATGCATTTTGTTTAAAAATGTCAATGTTATATAATGCATTATGCGAAATAAAATATAGAGCAAATCTGAATTTATTTTGCTCGGCTCCGAATATGTTTTGTTTCTTTAAGTGTGATCATTGGTGTTTTACTTTATATTTCCACAAAGATGACAAAATAAAATCATCACTGTCTCTGTGGAAATAAATGTATTTCTTTTTAAAGTCAAAGGGTTAGTTGTAAATGTCAGATGACTAATGCCTTACTAAAGAAACAGAATAAAACATACTGATGTAATGTAAAAAAACACCCACAGCTGATAAAGGTAAAATCAATGAAAACACTTGTTTTTGAGTAGGTGTATTTAAAAAGGTTGTTAGACTTAATGGTTCAGATCTTTTTAATTAAAACGTGGGAGAGCTGGACAAAAAATATCTGCAGATTCCTCCACCCAAATGAATTGTGCATCCCCCACACAGTTATATACTGTATGTACTTAACAATTTCTAGTTCCCAAAAGGTTTGAAAAATGTATTTTCTCTCTATTTTACAAGAAGGGAGTATTTGTTAGGAATGTGTTTTTTAAGATCTTCGAGGCTAACACAAGATTAATTTGTATTTTACTGTTGGATTCTCATAAGTGGAGGCATGCTTGTGAAGATAGAGTTCAGATCACCAGTTTTAGATGCTAGCCCAATCTACCGGTAAGTTAAGCATGATTTACTTAGCTTTCTTTTGATTGATAATATAAATAATAATATAACTATTCAGGTACATATCAAAGCAATATATGATATATCAAAAAAGAAGAGCGCACCAAGGAATTTTTAAACAGGTGTTTTTTCATATTTACATAAATGTACTGGTGGTACAAAGTAGACATGTGGAAATGGGCCACAAACTATTAGGACAACATTTTTGGTTTGTTTTTGGGCAACTAATTGGGGAACTTCTGCCAAAATGGTGGCGCTTGCAGTGATGTCCTCTCACCAAGCTGGGAAGAGGACATCACCAAAAGCATCAATTGAGGACAGCATGGCAGCACTTCCAGCGACCTGCTCTCCCCAATCCTCCAATCGGGGAAGAGGACATCACCGCAAGCGCAGTCATTTTGCCCTCACATGAACTGAAGGAGGAGGATGGGGAATCAGGAGAGGACGTCACCGCAAGAGCCGCCATTTAGGACTGTCAATGATAAATATTTTTAGCAAGCTGAGAATCAACATGCAAGTCTCGGACAGTCACCAGTTCTCTCCTCAGGATCAAATGGCTCCTAGGAGACCACAAAGCATCCTTAACACAACACATAAGTCTGCAAAAAATAATAATCTTATCAAGAATATCTTATTTTTAGGCTAAAAGGCTAGCACACATCACCCTAAACAAGCTAAATTTGGATTATAATAGGTCTTGTTTTTAGAAAACATACCTTGTAATTTATCTTGTTCCATTGGCAGCCTTTTTCACTTATTTCAAGTAAATATATACTCAAAATGTTGTCATGGCTCCAGAAAAGCATGGGCAAAAGGACACTGCCACAACAAATGACCATAGCCTTCCATGCAATGTGAACTGGTCAGCCTGCTCCATGCTTCATTAGTCCAAACAGTCTCTACTGTAGCATCACTCTAGTGTACCACAAGTATGGTTTCACTACCTCTAGTTGGTGTTCCCTCACAACCTTAAAGAAATCTAGGTAAAATTAGGGTGTCCTTGTGCATAAATGTGTGCTTTACTCTACCCATTTTGGAGCCCCCAAAAACTGACCTAGTGATGGCTCATAATCCAGTAGTCAAGAGGGCCTATGCCTGGGCAAGGTACTGCAGCATGGGAAGAATCTCATTGTGGAGAACCATAAATTTCCACTTAATACCAAGGTCTCCGAGGTTTCATGGTCTAATCCATTTCCTTCTCCACCAAACCAGACCCCAAATATTTTGATTAGATCTATAGCTATTGTGAAAGACAGCGGGTCAAGAAATGCGAGGTGTCCAAAATGTGCTCGAAGAAGAGTCATAGTGGATCTTCTTGGTTCCACTGAAGAAGTGCTATGAGGGGGACCATTAACGTCTTCAAGATGAGACAGGAGCCAAAAGGCATCATCATCTCTCTAGAGCACTTAAACAACTGTCTTGGATGTAGCTTCATATTTTTTTGTCCATTGAAATTGCATTAACAAAAATAAGCACCCAAAATAAAACTATTTACAAAATGCAAAAAATCAGCTCACGTACACAAAAGTTAAAAACAAACCAAAAATGCTAAATCCATTAGTGTTCCTTGTGCTCTTACCAGTAATAAACCATCATGAAGTACCCTTCAATAGATAAATGACGTGGAGCGCACCCAGGTTAGGAACTCTCTGGTGACTAAAAAAGGCACCTCTGGCTTCAAGCTGCCTTGACCTTAAGGCCAGAGGATCGAGAGTTTCCCTGTCTTACACGTACTACACAGTTCTACATACAGAATATACATACAAATAAAGATTCATGTTTGATGAGCAGCTAGCCAAAGATTAGGTAAGTTTATGATGAGCACAAAACTGACATACAGAATACAGTAAGTCAAATCAAAATTCCATCGGACAGTATGGTGATTGCTATCAGATGGTTTTATATTGTGTAGATTATTTTGATTAGTAGCATTATTAAACAAGAGAAGTTATATTTGCATATCATATGAAAATATCTGACATGGTCGTATATCCACAAATGCCTGGCTCAGATCCCAACTCAATAGGTGCGGCCTGAAAGTCATAAGATAAAAGAGTACAGTACATAACATTTCTGAACATGCTGTCTCCGCATTTACTGTATGCAACCTAGAAAATCATTTACTGCTTTGGACATGGTATATTTATGAGGGTGTTGCCCTATGCCTGACCTAAGGCCCCGGACATGGTTCTACATTTCCCTCACCTAGCATGTCCTCTTGTGCAAGAAGCAATATGGCAGATGCTACAGATGTCTTTGCTGGCTGGAGTGGTGCACCATTGCCTTGAAATAGGTAGTGCAGAAATGGAACAGCCTACTCTGAAAAATGTTTTCTCTAATAGACCTGGTTTTATTTTATCTGTTAAAAAAACAATATTTGCCCAATGCGTTTGACCTAAAAGATACCTTCTCAACAACGACAATCTCACCTCTCTGTACTAGCAGGCCCATTTTACATACCAAGTGACCCTTGGCCATAAATGGGAACTTCCAATGGTTGGGCTACCTACCCCTCCTCTGGGGGCATGAATATGATAAAGGGGCTAGCATGAAATAGCCTGTAAATGGTTAGAGAGTAGGCAGAAAATGGGTCGACAGTAGGCAAGATTGAGTGGCCCTTGGGCAAGAAGTGGGCATATCCAAATGCTGCTCTGCACCCTTGTAAAATAATAGGAACAACATGTGAAAAGTTAGATTTTTGACATGACTGTTCCACACAATGAATTCATCGCCCATGTGCCTTTTCCATTCCCTGAAGAGTGTTCCTATGTAAAATGCTCCCGTCCCTCTGCATGCAGAATTGAATGTCAATACCCTGGAAAGGCATCATGCTGCCTTACTGTCCCTTTCATTATTTTTGTATTACAGTTGTGTTTATTAGCCATGCTTGAGCTCAAATGTAGCATGTACATGTAGCTCTGTAACATTTACTAGATTCATTTCAATATATATATATAAACTTAACTTCACAAACCACTAGAGGGCAGCATTGGGCTTCACAGAAGGATTTTCCCCCAGACACAGAATCATTATTTTTCTTTTTTTACTTAATAAGTGGGGTTTAGTAATTTATATTTTAGACCTGGAGTGGGAAAAATGTACAATGGCAGGTAAATCAACTCCAGAACAAACGCTCAAAACTCATGTGTTTTTATTATATTATTATATTTTATTATTATATATATAGTTTTGCAAATAGTAGCAATTAGTATTTTCTCCAGCTGCTTTTGAAGTGCAGTCAAGTAATTGATCTACACCCTTCCTTATTTTTCATTACCATAATTACTGTTTGACTATTTTCATTGCTAAACACTATATGGGTGGCAACATAATATTTGGAGTTATATTTTTATTCTAAAAATGTTTTTCGCCACAAGTGCAATCGGTGTCCCTCCTTGGAAAATGTGCACTTACATGAAGAACGCAGCATGACAACAATAGATAGAACTATATTAGCCCAATAGAAAAGGAAGTCTTCAGTCAAAGTTGATACCTTTTATTTGGTAAAGATGTAAAATTACCTATGCTTTTGGAACTTCAGAAAGAATAAACACCACCATAAAAGCAACAAAAGTCTGACTGAATTGGGTAGGGGTCATATAATACATATGCCACCCTTACACTGTGCGGTGTGGTCAGTTGTACATGTGTTATTTAGATTACTAGGACTATTTAGTTTAAGATATTGTACTTTTAAAATAACAATAATACTTATATGTGAAAAAAGGACAAAAGTACTCATTATATAAAATTAAAATTTAAGATGGAAATATTGTAAATTTGCACATGGTATGTCTGGGTGCAATTAAACGCACAACGTATGTGACAAACAACTGATCTGCATCTATACCATCTTCCTTTATGTGACCGCACCTGAAGCAGGACATTTGTCTAGGGGAGTGATAAGAGGTGGGATTTGGGACCACCTTACCGTTAATTTTTAAGCATAGTGCAGAGATAGAACATCATACCCCAGTGATTAGCCTTCAACGATTCTACAACATAGTGAGCAGGTCTATGGAGATCCCACCACAAAAGTGGGACAGTAGCATGGGTTGGTAGGACAGTGCATGTGGACTGTTACATGAAAATTGGGACAGTTTGTAGGTTCGGACAACGAACTGCTCTGACCCATTTTCCTGCAGGAAGTGAAAATCTCCATTAGAGCTGACACTCTATAGGGGTATAGCTGAGCTGTATGGGGTCTCCACAGCCCAACACTGGTGGTTTTATCCTTCCAAATCACTACCTTAAATGTTGGTGCCATGTTTTCCAACGAGGAAATTCATAACTTGGCTGGATAGAGATCAAATTCTTTAACATAGGGGGCATAGAGTGAAGAGGGCTTGGCCTTTTTAACATGGAAGGTACCTTGGCAGCTTTGCATTAAGTTCTAGACACCAATGAGTTTACGGATGCCAAGAGACATTGTTTGTTTCAGAATATACCTAGGACCACATCATATCTGTAGACAGAGAGAAACAGGGGTCAGGACAGTGTATACAATTACATAGTATTCTAAAATGTTGTTTAATTTGTTCACCTCTCCTCTTTCCCATATCTACACTGAGGAAACAAAGGGGTTTCTTGCAGATCTAGCAGGTAAATGTACCTCTTCTGTTAACCTGTGATTGCATCCACCAGACAGAACTCTCTGCTCCCTTGCTACACCAATAAAAGTTGTGGTGGAGATTTCAGCTAAAAAAAAATCCTGTCCTGTAGAAAACATTCCCTTGTTGCATCTTTAAAAAATAAGTGCTAAGCATCCAACTTGACAATCAGGCTTGGACTGGCCATGTGGCTCGCTGCATGATGGGTTGGTGCAGGGGAGGGCTGGCAGCCTAAGACCTGGGGGGCAAGTCAAGTGGCCCATTGTGCCACTGAATCAGCCCATCTTTTCCTGATTTTTTCCCGCAAGGTGGCGGAGCTTTCACCCCTGACGCTGCTCCCATCACTATGCGGCCAATCTAATCTAAACGGCCGATGCGTGCTGCTGATGCCGCCGGCCGGAGCTTCTTTAATACTTTTTTTCTTTAAATTTATTATGGCAAGCCAATCCGGTATTATAGTAGCGCCGGCCGCCGCCATCAGCACCCAGCGGCCGTTTAGATTAGATTTCGGGCGGCCTGGGGGGCAATTGCCCCCCTGCCCAGCCCGCCCCTGGGCTGGTGGCCAGTAGTACTGCATACTTACTAATACTGCCACTCCAGTAGCAGATTGGGTCCCACAGTGAGTGGCTGCAGGTTGAATACGTGTGTCCATGCGCTGCGTGAATATAAAAACACATGAATATTGCTAACACCAACAATAAATTCTTTTCAGTCATAATCCACTATCTCTGTTTTCTGTGCTTCCCAGCTGGAAATAAATGTAGACACATCAGTCCTTTTAAGTGCGGCATGAGTCCCTCTAGAGTCCCTCTTTTCTCAACCAGTAGGGACTGTTAAGGCCTCTCAAAACATCAGTGCCTTTTCCAAAACATTTCTATGTGACCTATCACTGGAAAGGCATGATGAAAATGTTAAGACAATGTCAAGTAGTGAGACTGCGAAAACTCTGCCGTGATGAGTGTCATGACAAGGATACTGTCAGATTAAAGCATTTAAATCTTTTAATGTAAAGCCGTAGAGAGTATAATTTAATCTGTCTTCCTCGCTTTATCTCTTAATGAAAGTGCGCTTTTTGATCCCTGGCAATGTTAGATTTTAATTACTTGGAGATCAATACATGTCTGTTAAATCTGTGCAGGTCAGTTAATGTTAAGCACGGGATACCGTCTTTTAGTAATTGAGACTTTTCAAGACTATCTCCACAGTGTGTTAATCTCTTTTTAGCAAAGAATATAGACTAGAAATTGAAATTTTAAAGGGGTCATTTGTAGTTCACTGCAAATTATATGTTTTTTTCTCAGAAAAACATCTAATATTTAAAGGGACACTTCAGCAGTGTCTCCTTTAAAATGTTCTTTGGTTCCTTGCAAATGCTTGGGAGGGGGGTTGAATCCTCTGTATATTGTATCTATTTCCCACTCCCCGAGCACCAATGCTTTCAGGAAATTCATCAGGCTAAACACATCTTCTGCTTTGCAAAGAGTTTGTGCGTGTATTCATCACCACCCAGCTCCAGAGCTGGCTAGTGCTAGAGTCCAAGTAGGTCTAAGGGGGTATGCACAGAAAACTCTTCCAATGATGTCAGTGGGAGTCTGTTTCTGCCACTGATTGGCTGCCTCAAGCAGCCAATAGTAATGTAACAATGGCACCACAGAGGGGACAGTTTGCTGTAGCCAGGGCCGCCATCAGGGGGTAAAACCGGTACAAGTGTATCGGGCCTGCTGGGTAGTCTCTCCACTACCACGGGTTAATGTAATGCACCTTACATGACCCTGAGGTAGTAAAGACACTGGTGTAAAGGTGGCCCCTGTGGGTCCCAAGCACCAGCTCCACCAACTACCCCCCGGATGTACTGCTAGGCCGGTGCTTCGTTAGGCCCAGCACGCTGAGTCTGAGCACTGGAAAAAAAAAAACATAATTTCCCGACACAGAGATACAGCATATAAGGACCTTGAGGGACCAGAGCATCGACATACCTTCTCCTGAGCCCAAAAAGATAGGTTGTGTTATAGAGTGTGTAAGAGTATGAAGTTAGCATGAGTGTATGTGTATTAGTATATGCTATTAGCATGTGTGTGTTATCGTAAGTATGGTGTTGGAGTGTCAGGGATGAGCCTAGGGTTAGTGGTGCCTGGGAGGAGGAGAGGAGGGGCAGGAGAAGGAATGTGTGTGTGTGGTAGAGTGAGTGGCTGTTAAAGCGAGTTTGTTTGTATGTATGTTTGTTAGTTGTAGGGGGCCTTGAAGAAATATTGCACCCAGACACTTATATGACAAGCTTTTATGAAGATCTTAAGTGATGGGTGGAGCAATGGCTGGGGCAGTGGGATGGACATGGGTAGACTGATGGGAGGGGCACAGGGGCCCAGACCCCAGGGGTATAAGGCATTTCTGGAGGCCTTGTGCAAGGTAAGAGAATGTGTGTTTGTTGGTGCATGACGTTATAGTGTGTGTGGTTATTAACGTATGGTGCTCAGGCCCGGACTGGCCACCTGGCAAATGGACAGTGGGCCACTGACCAACTGCACCCCATACTCATCTGATCAGCAGCTGGGTGCTGCAGTGTGTGATAAAAATTTAGAGGGCCTCCCCACCACTTAAAGTGGCAGGGTGTGGATTGAAGTGTATGGTGTTAGCGTGTGTGCTAGTGAATTGTGTTGGAGTTTGTGTGGGGGGGTTAGAGAACCCAGGCTACAGTAACTCTGGACTTACCCCTAATGACACAGGCAAGAATATATTTGGGAAAATAAAGGAGTACTATTTCAATAAGATCACCCGAATCATAACTATCTCATCTCTTATTAATATAGAGCTTTTATTGAAGATGTCAGGAAGTGATCTGTTCAAAACTCCTTGGTGAAGATCCTTAGTTGACCATTGAGTTCCAAGTCTGTTTATCTCAACAATCCTAGAACAATACATATAACGGCTTTATCATCAACACAACCTCTGTTTGTATGAGATATAATCTTGGGCCTGCACCACACTATGATTTCATTTTTAACTGGTTTATACAAACAACTCTCTAGGGCAAAAGCCATACGTGCTACCTAGTATATCAATGCTGGCAGAGTCCAGGAAACATGTTACAACATTTTGTTTGGGCTGGCAGTAGGACTCCAATACAATCATGAAATTGCATGAAATTTGTCACACTAGTGTTTGCATTGTGTTTGGGGCCTCATTGCTCAGTGTGCCAGGAGGTTGTATACCTGTACCTGACAATTCTGTTTTTTAGCTGCTTTTTTGTTTAATATTACAGTATTGATATTAGATGATTATATACAATTGGCGGGGGTGCAGAGAATTACTAACCAAGTATCTTGAGTCATGTTAGTGTCATAAAGCCCAAAGTGCATTTTTTGCTCCACTACCCTGGTCGGGGGATTACTCTATGGGTATTGAATGGGTATTTTTTAGTTTGATCCTTGCATTTTCCCTGGCCTTCTGGCCTGATATGTGTGGCAATTTGTAATACCGACAAGGAAGTATACAACACCTCCTCAGCAGTGGATTATCTATTAGGCACACTAGGCACGTGCCTATGGGCCCCAATAAGCTAATGGGAAATTTGCTGGTGCAGATTAGTAACTGCACTGTGCATGCTACTGAAACCATTAGCTTCTAACATGTTGGAGCAGAAGAGGAACCACTAGGTAGGTGTGTGTGTCTTGATCCCTGGACATATGAAGATGGAGGTTGACGTGAGTCTTACACGGGGAACCCAAATGCATTTGAAAAAGCCTATGTTCTTAACGTAAGGGATAAATGCTTAGTATGTTAAAAGTAAAAACATTGTAACTAACTGCATAAAGCACTATATAGAACGGTTGGGCGACTACACACACATGCACAAACGCCTGATATGACACCACTATCCTCGTCAAAACACTTAGGCCCAATAATGTCATTTAAATATAAAACATGTATATGTAGAATGAAACCCTGCTATAGCTAAGTCAAAATGGAGACGTATTGTCACTTTTATTTAAAAATCCTTTTGCTGACCATGTATCTATAAAATGCGCTGTAGTTCAGTTTTTGAATTGCAATTCTCTCCCAGTTTGCATCTGACTTTATCAGTTAATTGTATATATATAAAAAAAAATCTTCAGTGAGATTAAAATAAATCACTGCAAATTCAGACAGCTTTATAAGTGGCAATACTGTTGACGAGGCAAAAATAAGACTAAGTGGATATAGCCTACAGTTACAGGAATAGAATTGTTATGTATACATCTTCTAATAAGGAACGTGGTAGAAAATTTAGTTCCTTTGCAAGTACACTTGAAAGTCTACATTCAGCTTTGACTTTAAATTTGAATAATGTGCTATTTTACTACATGGGAACTTTCAAAAAGAGTTGACCTTGAGACCTTTGAAATACTAATCCCTCAATAGTGTATCGCAAACATTAGATATTAGAAGTTATAACTTGCAAACAGCTGAACAGTGTCATATTAGTCCCCACACAGCTTAATAGTGTCATATTTGTACCCAAACAGCTTAACAGTGCCTGTCGTCTTTGTCCCCAGCTTCCCAGTGCCATCCTTGTCCTCAAACAGCTTGTCTCTGCTATGTTTGGCCCCAGGCAGCTTAACAGTGCCAAGACTTACATCCATGCACATTCATCCTGACACACAGGTCACACTCCCTCCCTTCCCTCCTCAATTGGAGGAACAGGGGAGAGACTGTCCCAGTGGCTCTGCCTTGCGGAAGTGCACTGATTGACCAGCAAAGCAGATAGATTCATGGAGAAAGAGAGGTGCAGAAACACTTCTCTTTTTCCACAAATCTATCCAGAATGAACCCCCATGTGAGGGCCGGCTCTGGGTATGGGTGGCTTTTTCTGCCGCTCCCTGTAAAAAGCCACCCTAGTCGGCCTAGGCCAAGATACAGCCTTGGCCCATCTCAAGCATGTTTAAGTTCCCTTTAGTGTATTAGCCTCTACCACTTCTGCAGGGAAACGGTTCCTGTTATCTACAACCCTATCAGTAAAGTAAAATTTCTTTACATTATATTTAACACAGGGGAAACTGTGGTATTATTTAAGCAGCGTAGAATATGAAGGGTTGAGCTGTGTGACCCTGAGACAGGCGTACCAATCGTGTGACCCGGATCAAACCCCCAAGTTCACAGGCACACATAATTTGGTGTCATTTAACATCTTGTAACTTTTTACACAACTAATTATACAAATTCTATGTGATTTTTCTCCTTCTAATCAGAATCTAATTCCTTTCAGATGGGAGGGAAAGAATAGCAAATGTTATCTAATTCCGATTCATTTCTAAAACAGAATACCAATTTACCATTGTTTACTTATAAGAATAATCATGCTTATATTCATCTAACAAAATATCTATTTTATCATCATAAATAATCTCAATAATAAAGTTATAAGATGATCAGAGACATATCATAGTTCATGAGTGTCAGGCTACGGTAGACATTTTTGTAGGGGTCATTAGATCTGGGAACAGATGAAATTTAAATAATCCCCTGAATAAATGTTTGATCTTGCAGTAATGTGTGAGCCTGCTGTGGTTAGATCACCAGCCTCTTTCAAATGAAGCTCCTGCCTCCTAATAGGATGGGAATGTACAAACCCAGGCTGGACTCGATTGGCACTCCTTCTCTGTTAGAGATTCAAAGAGCACAAAGTCAGATGCAAGCTGCAACAGGAAAAGAAGCCTGGAGGAGTGCGATCTAGACTGTGTGTTGGATATATTTGCTCTTGGAAGCAGTTTAGTGAGACTCAGGGGAGGATCCAGCTGATGTCACACACATAGACACACACACACACACATATACACACACACTCACACACACACAGAGGAGGGGTGAGAAAAGGAAAGGAGAAGCCATCAAACAGACGCTTCCAGTGGAGATCTCGCTGAAATATCTGTATGCCCTGCCTGCTGCTGCTGTAGTGATCAATGATAATGAAATATACATATCCAGGCAGGGGGAGAGGTGGAGCTCTGCTGGAGTAAAGTGTGGAGTGACAAGAGGAAGAAAGGTGGGGGAGAGCCACACAAGGACGAGGAGGCTTTCTATTAGGAGTGGGACAGCGCTGTACTGGGGGCACCACCTGCTTTTCTTTGTCAGGAGAAGCCTTGATCCCTGGACCTTGGAGGAGATACAGAATCGCTTTAATCTCTGCCTGGTTGGCTTCCACCGGGAGAGGAGGACCGCAGCACCGGACTGGACTAGAATAGGAGGATCTGGATGGTGCAGGTAAATCACTGCAGTGTGGGGAGAGAAGGCGTTGTACTCAGCGCTGCACGGAAGCAGCCGGGTGTGAGTGTGTACAGTGTGTGTATGTGTGTGTTGTGTGTGTGTGTGGGGGAGAACAGTGTCCGTGCATGAGCGGAGTGTACATCTGTGCGCTCGTGTCAATCACATCGGACTCATCGGAAGATCTCTGCTTTCCCAGCCAGCCCTGTAAAGTCATTGTAACAAACATGTTTAGAAACATAAACAAGAGTCCGTGGTTAGAATGCTCTGATGAGTTATGGGGAAGTAGTGGAGCTGTCACTATCAAGGTGTACGTTGTCAGCGTGGAAAAAAAAAACTATAGCCTCTATGTGTATAATGTGTGTGTGTGTGTGTGTGTGTGTATGTGTGTATATATATATATATATATATTTATATATATATATATATATATATATTTATAAATATGTGAGTTTGTATGTGTATGTTATATATGTACAATATATATGTGAGTTTGTGTGTGTGTATATTATACATATTTATATATGTATATACATATATAAATATGTATAATATATATGTATATAATGTATATGTGTGTGTAATATATGTTTGTATGTGTGTGTATAATTATATATACCGTATATATATTATATAGTGTGTGTGTGTGGGTGACTCCGGAAGAGTAGGGCATTATTTATTACCTGTAGCAGAAGTGCATTGTAACTTCCTGAGTAGTAAAGCAGGTTTTGCTAATCTCATAATGCGTGGGTTTGGGAGCAGGACCTGGCTCAAGTGACAGGTAGGCACAGACTCTTTGATCAAAGATTGCAAAGGGGAAAATCAGTCGTTAGTTATTCCCCTCAGCGCTTTAGGGAAACTGCACATTTAAGGGTTAAGGCTCATGAAAGAAAATCAGATCTGAGATTCCAATGCACTTGCTGAATGCTGATCCCATAGTATGTGTAGTTCTATTAATCCTTTTTTTCTGTTGTGCGGTCTTTTAATTCCTCATTTTTGTGTGTGGGGGGGGTTAGTTTCATGGAACTGTTGAGAAATTAAAGGTTTGCAGAAGGAAACTATAAACTGTAGCAAGAATGTAAAAAGAAAACTAAAACAAAACAAAAAAAAATCTGTGGGAGTTGTGTACGTTTTACAGAGTAGGTGGTAGATAAGTGGAAAAGCCTCCCAGAGTAAGTGGTAGAGATAAGGGAATAGTTTAGGGCTATTCTGAAGCTAAGTCAAGACCAAGGACTGATTAAGGTCTGAGTGACGAAAAATGGGGGGGGTGTACAGACTAGATGAACTGAATGGTTCTTATCTGTCGTCGAATTCTATGTTTTCAGTTATTCCTGAAAATTATATGTTCCAAGCCCATAATCTTATTCCGTCTGAGATTAAAATTGCTTGGCTAATGTCTCATTTGGAAGCATGCTTTTCTCGTCTCCTTTTTTTTCTTTTCCCCCCGAATGGACTTAGCCCTTTAATTTAGCACAAGTAGGCGGGTGTAGGCATGTTAACAAAGTGTAAACTGCTGGCTCGGCCTTCCTTTACATCGTATTTTTTTTTCTTCTTCAGTTTTGCAACTAACATCAATATTTACCCCGAGCCTGGTTTCATACTGTGCGGCGTGTAAGGGAGGAGGAGGGGGCCACTATTGGAATTCTCCAATTTCAGGAACAATGTTACTGTGGCTTTAGAAGGGTGTGTTGTTCAAACCTTTGGCACTAATATGATTCATCTTTAAAGACACTGAATACGTGTATCCGCGGCTGGGCACATGAGGAATTTAGAAGCAGGAGCCACGCTTGGGTTTTAGTTCACATTCGAATAAGGTGCCAGAAAAAGTTAGGTGGCAGCAGTAGAATTTTAGGAGCCGTCGCTACCTGGTTTCTGAAATGTATCCAAGTTTGTGTTTAAAAAAAAATATTGTTAAACTTATAACCAGAATTGTATTGATACATAACCCAGTATTTTATTCAGTTAGCAAATTTAGATTTTAATAGATTATCAACCTGCAAAATTATTGTGAAAAGGGTCAGGTGTCATTAAGTGTTATATGGTTTTGCACTTGTATGAAAATTAGTCAATTTCTATCATTTAGCCTTAAAAAGGATTGTTCTCTGCCGTCTTGACTTGTACGGCTCATTCTGCGAGTTGGTTTAATTATTATTAATGTAGTGAATGCTGATTAGTATTATTTAATATTTCCAGTCTGTAGCTGGTATCTAATATATCCTCCCTGTAAAGCTAATATGGGATTACCAAGTAATCGGCGTATGAGGGCTCTTTAAGAAACCCATAGAGAAAGGGAGATAACAAAATTAAGTGGTAACCGCAGAATGAATTTGAATCAGAGCAAATTTCATTGTACTAGACAGCTTTTTATTATAAAAAATAAAATAACACAGAAAAATCACACTTAAAATCTATGGGGTAACAAAGCATTGTTTATCATCTGGCATGCAGAGGGTTACTCAACTCTTGTTTTATGGAAAAAAAAAGTGAAAGTTATGTTTAACATATATATATATATATATATATATATATATATATATATATATATATATAATATATATTTTGAGATGGTTATGCATACGTTAGAGATCAATAACATATATGTGAGTTTCTAATGTTATATGATACATTATTCAGAAAGCCCCCCAGGAGACACTCGGTTCCTATTTCCCAATGGCTTCATACTGACCACTTTAATGGAAGCTCAGACATGTTCTTTTTTTAAAAACTTATTATCTTACTGACAGGAACTTGATAAAGCTTCTTGAAGTTAAAGGATGTCATATGATACACCTTTTAATGGTGTTTGTCCACCTAACCAGTCTGACACTTAAGCCCCCTTCCCTTAAGGGTTTTTATTCACATGGTATGCCTTATTGTCAAGTTATCATTTACCTCACTTATCTCTTAAAAAGAAAAGGTTCTGGTGGCCATCAGGCTATTTTGTGGTACCTCAAACAATGCTCGCTTTGCAGGCCCTGTCTTTCGGCCTTGCAAGCAACATTTTCTGCTTGTTTTGGTGGCTGCCTCCTGGCACTAGTGAGACAGGAATGCAAGGTTATCAGTGTATTTGCTTGCGAGCAGGAATTGAAAGAACATGTTCCTGCCCGCCAAATGTGTTCTCTCCTAGTGGGGGGGGGCTTTAGCATTTTAGCCACCAGCACCCAGTCATGTCGCCGGCATCTTACTGCCCCAGCTAACATGCTGCTTCCTGGAAAAGGGAGCAAGACAGACCTAAACACTCTATAGGCCCTAGGCTGGGTGTTATGTGTTAATTAAATTAACGTAAAGTAAGGTATGACTCTATGGCTTATACGGTATTTTGTGAGTTTGTGTTTGGGCCTTGAACACATTTTTTCTGGGGGTCATGAGTCCCAACAGGGGCAAGTCCTGTTTGCACAAATATCCTAAATGAGTTGATATTGGGAAACTTATAGTTTTAAGATGTTTCTTTGTAAACGGCATTTCCAATATTGTAGGTTGCGCATAAACACTATTTGTATTTGTTATAAAATGTAATCCAAGAGACTAAATAAAGACTATGTAGACAAAGTAGGAATTTTTTGCCTTTCCTCTTGTTAACAAGAACAATTTACAGAGAAATAATAAAAAATAAATCAGATCTGTCCGAGTGCATATAAAAGTAATTGAAACATTTAGTTTTTTGATGGCTTTCAACAATGTTATAATATCTAGCTTAGACAGAGCGATGGAGAGAGGGAGGTTTAACCATTGTGCTACAGGAGCGGTGATCAATCACTAGAGCCAACATGCTACCATGCAGTAGAAAGCCTTGTATTGATGTATTGGTCCTAAAGAAGCACTCTCATGAAATACAATATCATGTGTTCGGAAATAAGCGACACCTCCAATCATAAGCCTTAAGAACAGCATAGGAATAAATATATATATATATATATATATATATATATATATATATATATATATATATATATACCGGTGTATATATATATACTGAAGCAGGAGTAGTGTCACGGAGTCCAAGACATATAAATATTATATAGTTGTTTTACTGCAGTGTATACAATTTTAAGGCAGCATTGGATATTCAATAAGTTCAACAGATTCGATAGTAAACCTGTTTTTAAAAGTTTCTTACATGTTAAAACAAAGGTAAAACCTGACACCTGACTTTTGAAATGAGTTTAAAAAGAAAACCATGTATTATATTATTTTGAGCATTGCCATAACAAGTATCAATTATTTTTTTTCCATTTTTACATCGTCATCTCTCATAGTGTAATATTATTTTATTATTAAATAAATCATCGCTAACATATTACTCAGTGCTATACAATTTAGATATACATACCAAACATGCATTTATACAATACATTTCCACATACAGATGCAACGGGAGTTGAGGACCTTGCCCATGAGCCTGCCATCTAGCCGGGTGGCATTCTCCTAGCATGAATGGTGGGCTTACGAGAGTCCCGCTTGGTTGTCTTGTTTTTATACCTTACTCAACCTAAGTCTCTAGGCCACTTATTGATGCCTAAAGATCAGTATATCATGTTGCTCAGAGATCCACCAACAACTTATTTTCCTTATATTCAGTTCAGTTCTTTTTTTGTAATTGGGAGAAAAAAATTTTTCCATTGATTTGTAGAATGTGAACTATTACAAACATGTACCATTGATCATTTAATCATCCTAGCATACATCTTAAAATCATGCTGTTCACCAAAAGTAAGAAAAGTCTTACTTAGCTTAAGTTTTACAGGAAAAATAAAATGTGTATATATAAAAATATAACTTGTGCATCCTAATGTGTAGTTTGTGCTATGCCCATATTTTTATATATCTTTGCAGAATTGTGAATTTTTGGAGGATCTATTTATCTTGTGGATTAAAAACGTTGTTTTTTTTATGGAGATTTGGAAAGAATTTGGGAGGTAAACATATGCTATAACCAAAGCTGTACGCGGTCCAATGGCTTGCCATATGTCGGCTATATGTAGAGGGTTTGTTTCCTTTTGGTTAACCTTTTTTAATACAAAAAAAGCATTGCTTTTGTGTAACTCTCTGGATCTGCAAAGGTTAAGGGGCATGCTGACTGCAATAATGAAAAACACACAAATTAGTGTTTGTCACAATTCATCAATACTGACTGTATGCTCCATAACATATTGATAAATATTTGCTAAGCTTGTTAAACCTCCTGTTTATTGATAGGGAGAAGCCCAACGCTAATCGGCGAATATGTTATTAGGTCATCACCCTTTTCCGTTGTTTACTGTTAAAGCTTGTGGAAGCTGTTAAATATTAATCTTCTACTAAGGATAAATAGGCATATATGGTTACAGGTCCATGCTTCAGCTTACTGTGCTTTTAAATGCTTTTTGAAAAATAGCTGCTACAGGTGTCATTTAAGATTCCATGCAGTATTAACACTATATGGACAAAAGTATTGGGACGCCTGCCCATTACACCAACAGGGACTTTTATGACATTGCATTCTAAATACATAGACATTGATATGTAGTTGGTCCCCCCTTTGCAGCTATAACAGCTGCCACAAGATTTTGGAGTGCTTCTGTGGGGATTTTTGCCCATTTATCCAGTAGAGCATTAGTGAGGTCAGACACTGATGTTGGATGAGAAGGCCTGGTCTGCAACATCTGTTCCAGTTCATCCCAAAGGTGTTCGATGGGGTTGGGCATTTTATTTTAGGTTTTTATTTTTGGGTTAGGTCAGGGCTTCGTGCAAACCAGTGAAACTCATTCAGCAATGGACTTTGCTTTGTGCACTGGGGCTAGAATAGAAAAAGCACCTTCCCTAAACTGTTCCCACAAGGTTGGATGCATAGCATTGTCCAAAATGTCTTGGTATGCTGAAGGGGACACTCCAAAATCTTGTCTAAAACCCTCCCAAAGGAGTAGAAGCTGTTGTATGAACATGTCTGAAATTATTATGGATTTTTTCTTTTTGCAATATGGATATATTTAAACTACATATGGTTATGCCTGATATTTGTAATACAGCTGGGACTCAAAAACTAGTTTTATAAGGCAATTTAAAGTATTTGGGTGTAAAAACCTTGTGTATTTTTTTTAATTGTATCTTGATACTTCCACTTGCTCAACGCAATTCCTCTATGTTTCTTTATATTTTGTCAATAAAATGAGTTGCAATTAAACCATGAAAACATTAATTAAAACTTAAAAACATTCCGTAAATGCTTAGTGGTTAGTTTTACCCACAACCTTGGAGTATGCTTCTAAATCTAAGCAGAATGTTTATGGTTAGAAATGATGTTATATACAGTGTGTGGGTGTACGATTATGGAAAAGCTATGTATGTATGTATTGGGGGTGCACTGACCAGTACAATCCTGTACAATCCTGTATACAGTACAATCCTGGTACATTATTTATATATATATATATATATATATATATATATATATATGTATGTATGTATTGGGGTGTGGGTGTGTGTGTGTGTGTGTGTGTGTGTGTGTGTATATATATATATATATAAATTGTTGCATTCTAAGCAGTTTCAAATAATTTTAGAATTTCAAAAGCCGATTAAAGGATGACCTTTCCAATTATTAATAATGTTATAATTTTTTTTAAAGAATAGTAAAGAAATTTTGGTTATATCCAGTTAGGCAGAGTAAACCATCTCTAACCTAAAAATGTATACTTTTTATAATTAAAAAGACGTTCTGATCCAAAAGTATAAGGTATTTAATTTCTGAATGTCAAGAAGATATTTTTCTTCATAACAATAGCACCTACATGTAATATGGGACTCTATACTGATATAGTATAATATACTAATCTTCCGAAATATCACGGCATGGTTGCTTGATGCTCAAATCAAAAAGTTAGTTTAAGTTTCTGTAATATGATATGTTAAAAATTAGATAGTCGGTATGTATTTTCAAGTTCAATAACTATTACATCACTTTTAAAAAGAATAACCTTTGCCCTTAATGAATGCTATGCTGGATTGTGTTTTCCGGTGTTTGGGTTTCTTTAAGCAGGTCACAGCAACTCGCTGTTAAAATTCTTTCATGTGATCTGCACGCTTAGAGTTGAAAGCAGCTATTTTAAAATACTGGCATTAACTTCACGTTTGATTGACTTTTATTCGGTGTGCACACATAATGTATGCTGCAGTGTCTGGGCATGTCGCGTGAAAAGCTAATAATGAAAGATCACATTTTTTGGAGTCCACAGGGGATCACAATTGGTTTATTTTCATCTCTGTGTGAACAGCAAGAAGCCAATAAGAATTTACCTTTTCCAATGTAATAAAAGAGGCAAAAAATAATAAAAATAGATGTGCTAAAAATGCAATCCTCTAACTGTGAATACCACCCTACCAACAATACAGTTAGAAGTGACAGAAGAGCTGAAACCTACCTATATTTTAGTTGGAGAACCTTTTACACATCAATGAATTTTATTTTTATCACACAACTTTTCTTAGGGTTGGATTTCTTACTTCAATAGACCTGGTTACCACTGTATTAAAGGGGAATTCTCATCACACGTTTATATTATTTTCTTATTGTCCTGCTGTTGTTTGAATACTGATTTATACTGACCTAGGCTGACTAGGCCCAGTGTGACAGATCCAGGGGGGCAGACCCCCTGCTACAAAACCGGAGGGCAGATGACCCTCTTGGGTTGATCAGACCCCTGATGCGTTGCAGCTCAATGGGCCGGTTACAGGAGAGATCTCTAATCGGTACAGCCACCTTAGACTGCATTTAAAAAGCGGTTGTTGTAAGGAACAATATTGTAAGCAACGATATTGTTGCAAAAAGTCATAAACGGTAACTTATTACTTATTTTCTATTTTTTGCGAGAGTACTCTCCTACCCATGACCCTCTGCTGTTTGAGAAGCTAGTTCTCCTGACCGGGAAGCCTCTTGGAGATTGGAAAATGACAACACTTGTAAATATCATGCAAATGGCATCAGATGTCTTTACATGTATTGTTGCACAAATGTGTACCTGTTTGTGATAATGCTCTGGCCTCACATGCAGCTTTGAACCCCTTAATGACAAAGCCCATACATGTACGGGCTCAAAATGCAGTTTTCAATGGGGTTTAGGGACCGCCCATTGTCCTTAAGGGGTTAAATTGCTGGGGAATGTGATGGCGCTATGAAAATCAATAAATAAATCAAAGTTGGTATCCCTCTAAGTACAGTGAGGAAGGAGGCTCACTTTGGGCTTACAAGGAGACTCCCAAGAAATGTCCCTGGTGTTGGAAATACATACAGCATTTAAGTAACCTTCCTTACAGTAAATACCCACATGTGACAGTCTCAGATTATATATTTATACATACACATAAAAATGTGTTATACAGCAAGTTGGCTTAAATAAAACAACTGAAGAATACATAGGTTTCAGTGGGGGGTTAAATGTAAATGTCAGTGTAGAAGGTGAAGAATGATGCGTACTTGGTTGCTATGTCACTGGTTATGACTATTATTGTCCTGAATATCAGCGATCAGTCTTAGAAGACATTATGACCTGACATACTTTAGAATAGTCCACCAACATTACAACTAAAAAGATGAGAAACAGAGTGTGTGTGTGTGTGTGTATATGTGTATGTATGTGTGTATACATTCATATACACACACGTGGCTGTGATACAAAATGTATACATTAATCAGAACATATAGAAAGCATGGTGTAACACTGCATATGTTTTTATGTATTTTTATTGTAAAATTGCCAGACATGTTTCCTGTTTCTACTCCTGAGAGGATGTATCATCAGTGCATGCAGCTGGCATCCTCTTCCTGATTGGCCGATCATATGATTTTTATTTTTTTTTCCAAATCATCCCTATCTGCCCTGCTTTTCCATAGATTTATCATTGCATTAACCCATCTTTATAGGCTCAATCTGTAGTAGACGTATGCATTTGGGTTTGTATGAATTTTAACAAAATTTGTCAATTTTGTCAATTTGTATGAATGTCCGAAAATGAGGAAGGGCCTCAACAAAACTGAAAGCTCAGAATTTCCATTTCAATTCCGTTTTCTGGATCCTCTTAACATCTCCCTACTGTGTGAGTCTCCCTTTCTACTCCTCCGCTTCCTCTTCTTCTCAATTCTTCTTTCTTCTCCATTGATCCGCTTCTCCCGGGTATCTGCTGTGTTACTTGGGCCTTCATGAGTACATCGGCATCGGCACACACCGTGGGGACAAACTCTAACCCATATGGAGGAATGGAGGAGAGGTTGTCGTATACTAGTTGGAACAGTCCTGATTTTGCCAGGAAAGCCATGGCTTTCTTTATCGGTGTCCCAATTCTCTGGAACATGGGAGTGATGCTTGGCCGAAGCATGATGTCATTATTTCTGGGAAAATACCGTCTTTTAGAAAAAGAGATCCTACATTAAATCCTGTAATAAACCGGTGTGTGATGTTGATTACAAATATTATTCTTATAAAGATCCAAAGTGCTTGTGCTGGTATTGAAGAAAGAATGTGCCCTTATCTAGAACAGGACTACAGGTGCGTACAAGCAAATGTGTAATCCGAATTCTTTTTTGACTTATTTTAATTCCTTTGAAGGAAATCTGTCATCTGCCTGCATCAGTGGAAAAGTATTTGTTTCAATGAAGAATACGATTTTTTTTAGGCTGGTCTCTTTGGGGTTAAGTACTGCATACTTGGAGCTGTCTGCTATGTGCTGGAGTAGACTTCATTCTTGAGTAAACAAAAAGTATGTTGCTCAGACATGTAGTCACTTGAACTTCTGCTTCTTAAAACTGCAGTGCGATTTATCAAGCACACTTTGTACGTTCAGGTTATTGCTTAATGAACTCATGATTGCTAGTTGTCTCATTGTAAATGTTATTCCTTTGGTATAATGCTTCATTTTTATTGATCTCAGGCGTCCGGATCATTAAACGATCACTAGAAGAATTATTTTGTTTAGTTTTAGGCCACGTTGCAAGAATCTTTTTTTTTTTAAAGTTAAAGAAACATAAATTTGCTTATTTAAAATGCTGTACTGCCCTGTTGTGTACATTACGGCATTTGCAAGGTGCTATGATCTGGATGAATTTGGAATGTATATCACATTGTGATTTACTAGTGTTTGCTGTGACCCGTGCTAGTTCTCATCTGTCGTGTTTAATACTCCATGTATAGTTCTGACAGCAGTTGTGATCAGAGGACTGGGACAATAGACCTCCAATAAAACATGAGAGTTGGCAACTATGCCTAATATATATATACCTAGATTAAAGGTGCTGTCCCAGCTACTCTGCTGGTTTTCACACTTTTGGTGATAAATTAGAAACACTGTTCCGGGCGCTCAAAACGTTATCAGAAATGATTCTTTAAATAGCCAGTCAACATTTAAAATAACCTTGGCTTGCTTGGTTGAAGCCAAAGGTTCTTGTTCGTTTCCTGTTGGAATTTTCAGAAAATGAAGTGTATCTACTGAAAAAATGAAACAATGCATGGGTGAGGTGTGTTATGATGTCACCTAAATAAAACTGGAACAAAACTTGGCCTTGGCTCATTGGGGGGGAAAAATTAAGGTTGGCACTCAATGGTTAAATACTTAACGGAGGAAAATAAAAGATCTGCTAAGGTTTATTTGCTTAATATGCCAGAGGGCGTAGTTAATGTTTTGTCAAAATGGAACAGCACCTTTTAATGTTAATTGTATTCCGTTTACTCTGCTGAGCGTTTCTGTAACTAAAACTAGAATTAGAACATCATCCCTACTAATATTAAAAGCCCTGAAGCAATACTTTAATCATAATTTTTTGGGGGGCCTTAATTGTGTCCAGATTTGATTATTGCCTGCGGTCATGACAGACAAGGAGAATGCAATGATGGCTAAAAGTCTTGTTACTTTTGCATTTTTCTGTTGTTTCTATTTGCTGTAAATCTACAGAGAGGATAATGACGAGATGACACCAGAAATGTCACCAGGAGTCCATATGACAATTGAATGAGTATGGATGCCACATTAATTAAGTCAAGTAAACAATAATAGGTAGGGGTGACACATTAACGGTTTCTTTTTTAACTCCTGACTGAAATGCTGTCGGAATGACTGGTAAAAATAAGCACAGTCATAAAGATTCTGTGTGATAAATAATCCACCAAGTAAGATCATGTGCAGCAATTTCACACATTAATTAATTCTGTCTTTCTTTATTATGTGATGTTATGAGGGAAATGATAACAAGTAATAGGGTGGTAAACAACTTAGACTCGCATAGGCTTTCAAGGCCTCACAGGTCTTCTAAGGCCTAGTCATTTTATGGATGTATTTTAGTGTTTATATATATATATATATATATATATATATATATATATATATATATAAATAAATTTACTCTTCAAAAGGTTAATATGGATCTTATTTTCCATATGCAAACCAGACAACCTTTGTGTGACATGCTTTTTTTTCTAGAGGAGAAGTGCCGAGTTTGTGCTGTTGATTTCATAACACATTCCATCACCACTCCTTCTTAAAGCATTTCTTCATACATTCTCCCTTCCCCTACTTGTGCTTCTACCATGCCTTTTCACCCTTTTACTTAGTTCGTTGACTAATGTTCTCTTAAATTTCCATATTTTATAGACTGCATAAACCATGTAAATGTAATAAAGTAGAATGTTCACATATTAAGAAAGAATCTAGTGAGATAATAAAATATATTTATAGTGTGTTTTTTTCTTCCTTTAAAAAATAAAACAAAAAATATAGGTTGTATCTACTTCAAAGACATTGGATGATATTTTTGTTCATCAACAGATTTTACGTTTTTCATTCCCTCAAATAAAATAAAGGTTATGTGTACTTTATAGGTCTGGATCTATTATGACCTGATACCTTTCATTAATGTTAATCTGAGAAAATTTATGTTAAAGATCACAATTTTACAGAAAAGCAAATAAAATACAAATCATAACCATACCTGGGGACTTCTCAGCTCCGGCTGCCCAGAGCCTTCCCTTGTGGGATGTGGCAGTCCCGATGACGTCGGGGGAGTTCCTGCTGACAGCAGCGGGAAACACCCCCATTTAAAGGAAAAAAATGGGCGGAGAGCGGGGCGTGTCAAAACCCTGCTCCCGTGACCCGGAAGGATTCGGGTCTTGAACCGGAGCTCACCCGGCAATCTCGGGGTCAAACCCAGAGAGTTCCCAGGTATGATCATAACTTCATATACTCTAAAATACAAAGCTGTCTGTAAGTCATTCCTAAGCATATCACTTGAAATAACTACATTTACATGTACTACAGTTGATCATAACTAAAAAGTAGAAAACTCAAGGTGCATCCCTGACTTTATGGGCTAGGGAGCTTCCCACTGTAGGCTACTTGGAGCTCTGGGAAAATGACTTCATGAGGGTGCAAGGTTTGTGTCTATGGAGGAAAGCAGCGCTTCACAGGTTTGGCCTTTGGCAACTAGGAAACATTTCTCCTTTGGGTTTTAGAAGTCATTATGGACGGGGTTTATTTCGTATGACAATATTTTTCTGTGCAACACCACAGGCAACTAAATTGTAGATGCTTATGGGTACCAACAAGGTGTCAAATGATGTATATTCTTAGATGGGCTAGTTTATAGTTATTGAAAGACAATTTTGTTTCCTGCCCTTTTGGTTCAAAATAGATTCAGATTGTTTTTTTTTTTTTAATTTAGAAACTTAATTCATTGTTGCTCACCCTCAGACACACTCTTTCTCACTCTCTCAATACATCCCTGCCTTCTCCATGTGTCGATAGCTCCACTTCTTCTTCTTCTTCTTTCTATCCTCTGCTTCTTTCTTCTCCGGTGATTGATTTTTTTGTTTGGGGGGCCTCCTTATTTTTGGACATTTGTACAAATTAATGAAATTGGTGAAGTAAAAACATTTTTCTTTCTTATTCTTTTTTATGGAAAGTAGTTTTTATGAATTTTTCTATCATAAGTAAACAATCATAATGTTATCTTTCTTGCTTTTTGTTTTTTAAATTTATTTACTATAAAGCAATCGCCAGGATCAGGATTCAGGAAAGCATTGCTGTTTTGTTGTTGTAACAATATACAAAAGGCACGTGGCATTTGCTTTTTTATATTTGTTTTAGCTTTGTTGAGATCACCTTGAATAATACCAGACATGTTACTCATTTCCTAATTTTTCTCCATGTAGGATATTTCTACGTTTAAAGCAATAGTGATCTTATGTTTCACCTTCTCTTAGTAATTGCTATTCAATTGTTTGCTTTTTTTTTGAATGATATTATTGTAAACCTTCGTTACTGGTATGTATATAAATATCTTAATTAGGGATGTATCACAGATTTTTTATGATGAATCTTTTACATGTGTACACGGCAACTTAAACATGTAGCAGCTGTTCACTTAGTGCGCATTAGTACCAAATATATGTTGCTGAATAAGTGCATACAATCCGTAGTGTGTGTGAATACTGGAATAAGGTGTTACCATCTAATATGCATACGTCAGAACCCTCTGGGTTTTGACCACAGATTTCAGGTGAAGTGTTACTTCTCTGGTTTTCCAGTTCATGGTATGAATTCTCTCTGTCGTATGAGTAGCATTTAAGCAGGCCCCATTTTTCCTTCCACCTCAATACAAATTTAAAGAGATTGGGACTGGCCCTGCCCACAAATGGCACCGACCCTGATCAAAAATGGCACCAGCCCTGGTCCAAAACATAATCACCCCCCCTACTGCCGAAGAGGGGGGGTTCCGGGTAGCCAACACCTGGAAGGTCCTAGGTATGCTAATACTTCTCCACCAATGTGTATATGCCTTTCATACACAGTTAATGAGGCATACTTCTTTAAAAATGTTTTTATGTCCTTTATTCATTCAGCTGTCGGTTAGACAACAAAAATTAGACGCATGAGAATAATGCTAAGAGAGGACAGATGATAATCATATGTAGGATCTCTCCAGATTTTACCCTGTAAGCTCAGAAAATCAGAGCTGATGTTTGGTCCTCTGGGTCAGTGTGTTTAATCTTTGGACAGGATGTGGCAATTTGCCTATACGCGTCCATCCAAGGTCTTTCGGGGGGGATCTAACCTTCCGCAATGCATGGCAAGGTCTACCCCTTTACTCCTGCCTCCTGTAAGTAGAAGAAAACGGAGCCTTCTGGGATGGGGACATCCCTTGAAGTTTCCCAGATATGGTGATAAGTAATAAACAGTTCTTTGTGAAACCACACGGTGCTTCCTTTGGCATACCTAAAGAGTTTGCAGGGCATACAGTTGTGACAGCCCCCAATTCCCAAAGGGGCTTGTTCCTTTGGCACTAATTTAGCCTACACTAGACTGGTATGTTAATTGGGTGGAGGAAATACATTAGTTTAGGGGTAAAATGATTCACAAGGTATCCCTCTGCGTCCTGGCATCTTGTAAGGGTAACACCAGCCATTAGCTTATTGCCAAATCTAAACATGACTCAGAAATGCAAGGACTGTGTCCCTTGGGGCTAAATCACAAAGCTGAACAATATGTACTTCTCTGTCCAAAAATCTATACATGAGTACTTTTTATTTCTCAATATCATTAAAAAGAATGCATAGGAATATTCTGTTCTCTTTTATTCATGGAAAATGCATTAAGGCCTCTTGTCATGAATTTAGGTTGCAGAAGCATCTTGAATTGAGAAAAAGATTCATTTTAATTACTTGAATTTATGTAATTGAACAACATCCTCCTCTTGTTTCCGGAATCATGTAAGTGGATTTCTCCCACTAATGTGCACACAGGAGTCTGACTATTTGACCACATTTTATAGTCATAATAAGTAATGAATATGAAACCTCTCAGAGGTTAGCTCCTACATGCTTTATTTATACTCATAATTCTTGGTTAACCTCAAACTGAGATTAAAAGTGTCATAATCAATACGTAACCCATTCATGGTTGAGTGGTTCGACATAGTTTTCTCTATATTGATAAGAAGTACATGTCTATGATTATGAATTTTTATTTAAAAATGAAATTTGAATTCAATTGATCCTGCTACACAGTCCTAGTATAGATATTTACTAACATGCAGACTATGCCGGCAAGTTTTCTTTACGGTACATTTTGCGTTATTTCAGATTTTAGCATTAAAGATATTTAGAGAGTACAAACAATTTCAGAGCAAGCAAAAATAAGAGTTGGGGGGGGGGGAGAGCCTGTGGGTTCTGTTCAATAAAGAGAGAATTGACAGCAGAGTCATGCTTTTAACTCTTTCACTTAACTATTCATTATGAAGGCATCTGCATTTCATCCAAACTGAAAGAGCAGGAAACCAAATTTGTCCCAAAACAAACGGACCAAAGAAATGTCTGAATAGCTTTTGGTCCCTTTGCACAAGTGTACTATATGATATATATATATAGGGCCTGATATTGGGGTTGGATCTTCATAATATACAATGAAGTCCAATGAGCTTAGTTCACCCCTAAGCGAATAGACCCATAGAGACAGGTGGAGATTTTACTTGTGATAACTGCAATCAATTTGTATCAGATTTGGATCACCGGTTGTGAGTCTTAGATTAATTTGTCATCTTGCGCCTGTCACAAATCTTGTTTCCTTATTTTTATACATACAGTTAGTAAACTCCAATGAATTGTGTTGATGAATACTGGGATGCCAGATTTAACTTCCATAGCTTCCATAAAGTTTGCTTGTTGGAAAGCAATACATTACTGTCCTTCTGGAATGGGATTAATCGTTGACATCTGATCGGATTTAAGCAGTGCAATCTGTGATTAATCTTGTGAGCTCCTATCCTGGTATTAATATGTAGTGTAACATCTTGTTGTTCATGTGATAAAGAGGTGACAACAGAAGTCAATAAAACCGCACAATGGTGCAAAGTGACATTGATATAGAGGTTTGGAATCTGGTGAGTCCTTATGGCTTCCTGGGGTGTTATAGTCATTGATTAGACAGTTTACATGTTGTGAATGAACATATTGGAATGTAGCTGTCCCGTGAGTTGCTGATCTGTAAAGTTTGCACAACTTTATGACATGATCTCTTTATGTACCACATGTTAATGTCATGCATGTCGGCATGATTTAACCTGCCACGTGGGAAGTTGTATTACGTTGAAAATGCTACAAGGCATTGCTTGTTTTCTTGCGAAGTGCTTCTTTGACACATCATGTACACTCACTCGTCAGTCATTAAGGATAGTCCTTTTACAGTAAATATGCTTCATTTGTTTTGCTGTAGGACAATTGATTAGTTGGTAAATATTCCTGGAGAATTTCTTACTGACCATAAGCCGCACATTAACTTGATGGGTGGCAGAGTTTGAAAGGAGGCCGGTCAGCAGCACTACTCCCTTGGTTGCTATCAGTCCATTAATTGCTGCTACTTGCAGTTGTGTATATGGCTTCATTAATGGATTAATAAATGCAAAATATTGTATAATTCTAAAAGCCTTTTAAAAAGTATGTGTGCAGACTAGCTGGGGTAGTTGTAAGTTTATGTTATGCAAATATAACCATCACAATATTGTCACTTAATAAATGATGTGAGCGTTACTCACTTTGTGTAAATTGCTCTGTAGCTGAGATGAGTTGTCAGTTCACAAGCGTTATTCGAAACCCAGATGGAAACCAATTTATAGGAATTAAGGGAAACGTTTTTGCTTGACGGTTCCTTTAAAGCCTACCTGTCACTGCTAACAAATATTGTTTGCTTTACTGACGGCTGGATATGGTGTAGGTGTTGCTGCCACTTTAATTTCGCCAGGTTGATTCACTATTGAGCATAATAACAAGTTTAAGACTTTGACCACACACAGTTTACCTTGTCATGATTGCAAAATGCGTTTGAGGAAGCTAAAATTGCTGCATAGTAAGAGTCAGCCTGTAGGATTGTATACTTCCCTGAAGCGAGTGTAAGTTCATCCCTGAATATAAGGCTTTTGGATCATTTTTCATCCATAAAAAGTTGACCATTTTGAAATGGAAATGCTTTATTATTCAGTGCACCTCTACAAATGATATTGTATTTTTTTGCTTTTTTTTCTGGGTCAAAATGTTTTTTCGTAACATACTATATATGTGTATTTGACCCACCATGTAGTGTAAAAATGTTGTACGTTTGTGGGTAGCACTTTATGGTCTCTTATTTGCAACCGTGAAAAAAAAAATCCCTTTCCTTTAGTGTAGGGGCTATATTCATAGGAGAATATGCTAAAACATGGTTTGAATTACTGTTATCATTAGAAATGCCTACATGGCTATTTTCTAAAGCATTGGTATATTCTACGTGTAGAAAAAAAAACATGTTTCTGAATAAATTAAAGGCCGAACGGTAAATGCTATGGGCGCAAGTAATGTTTTTTGAAACAGCCGAGCAGTGACAAGAATTGGTGGCCCATGGAGAAGAAGGGCTTTTATGAATTTATGTTGTTTTGAAAAATGCACATTAAAGTGAATAAAGTACTTTAATATGCATTCTTCTTTTGTGTCAAGGATATTAAACTGTCCCTTAAACTAATACAAACTGAGGAGAGTCCTAGACAGTCTGGGCATGTACCTTAATCCCTGATAAATATTTGACAATACGTGACAGGAAGACTGGATAAAAGTCCTAAAAGTCCTAAAAGTCAATCCAGGTTATGGAAACAAGGCAATGCAAAGGACATGTGATGGAGGGGTAGGGAGAGATCTGAGTATTTTGGAAGTTTACCATTGATTAACTGTGATATACTCTTACACTGGCATCCGAGAGAAAGAGAGCGTGTATTCTTGGTGTGTGCTTAATTTTATGGTAAATTGTCTGTTATATATCAAATGAGTTCATATAGTGCCTTAATGGTTTATTTAAAGAAATACAACCTCTTCTTCATTTCTCCATTAGGAGCTTAAAGTCAACAGTTTGATTACAATGATCTACATTATTAATACGGATAAGCAGACCCTCAAAATTGGAAGCCAAAAACCATTAAAAATGTATAACCTGCACAAACGCTGATTGTGAAAATTCTTTTAACACTAACACGCATCCCCAGCCGCACACAAAACACACAGACACTCGTGCTAACACATGCGCACAGACACTCACACTAACACACACCCAGACACATACATGCTACTCTGTTACCCTCTGAAACCTCGGTCTGTACTCAATGCAGCTTGCAGTGAGGGATGCCATACTACCACATGCAACGTTATGTGGTGTTTCTCAGTGTATTCACAAATATATACTGTACCTAAGGCAGTTTACGTTTGCTAGCATTGCACTCTATCACATAAAAGTCCCAATTTAGTCATATGGTTCATATGACTAAATTGGGACTTTTATGTGATAGAGCTGTATCTTTTAAAATATAGCACCAGTAAGCAGAAATGCTCTTGGAGCCTATAAGTTCTTAAGTTTACATCTGGTTTACTTGTCTTGTGAGTATTTAAATATTTTTTTTTATTGTTTTGTTTAAAGGATCTTCTAGGTTCTTTAAAAAATGTCACACATATTTTTGTTTTATAAGTGATTGTTTTGTTTACAGTGGGTAGCTGTGAACCAGAACCGAGGGATCAAAGAAGGGTTTTGTTTCTTATTGTTTTGAGCATTAGATAAAAAAAAGTTAATATAGCATTGAAGGAAGCTATTGGAGTCTGAATATACAGAATACTGGGAAGCAAGCCAACATATTTTCAGGAGCGTAATGTGTCCAGTCACGCTGTTAGTTAATGTAATTATCACAGACCCTTAGCTCTTGAGAACTTCTACCCAGACTTTTCTTTTTTACCAATGGGATAGAAGGAAGTACCCAAGATAATGCGTCTTCCACATAAAGTTCAAATTATTATTAGAAACGCCGTTATTGGGTTCATGATTGCTTAAGGAGCATATCCTATGGTTGCCAGTGTGTTGCCCTGTCATTCAATTTTTCCCTAATTCTTTCATAGTCTTTCTTTCGACCATCTATTTAGATTTCCTCCACGTTCCCAAAGCCTTTATTTCTCCAAGTTTATCCTTTCCCTCTTCCTCTGTATTTCTCACCCCCCGTTCCCACCTTTCCAATTTCTTTACAATGTCATTTGTCAGTTTGTCATAGGAGCAGAGAGGAAAAGGTAAAATTCTATATATATCTCCTGTGGGTGGCTGTATTTTACATGATTTGTAAAATTCACAGTCGTTTAGTCGTATATAAGCAGCAAAACATATTTCTCTTAAATCACAATAACTATTAACGGATATGCAATTAATACGACTTCATAAACTGTTGACCGATAAAATGTCAAATATTTACAGTTAAATATATATATCCAATCACATGTGAACTATGCTTGGTATTCATAAAGACTAAATAACATCTGAATTACAGTATTTTCTTCTGAAGAATAGATGTCTTGTCTTTTGCTATGTTGACTCAAAAGGTATCAACTTCAAATAAAACATCATTTCTTGTTCGTACAGCACTGTTTTCCTTTTCACAATGCAAAACTAAGTATTATGTTTATTAAAGAGTTAACACCTTAACACTCAACCGCAGTGAATGGCACCAAAACATTTTGGGGGTGTGTGCATGTGTCATTATCGCATTCCTGTTTAGTTCCCAATGTAAATACTGCATTTTGTTATAAGAAAAACAGATTTCCTTATATGATTATTTTATGGAAACATTAGTTGTTTAAGTGTGTCCTCAGTGGAGTACATGCCACAACGCCATATTGATGAGTTTAAAACTATTACTGTTGTTTTAATTAAATTCAGTTAGTATTCTCCATTGTACCTTTTGTAACAGACAGGTCTTTTAATCTATAATTTATATGGAAGTAGTTAAAAGCCGTACGTACTTGAGCCAGAACTTCTCACGCTGGCATAGAGGATTGTTTCGCTGAGGAAGTACATCAAAACAAGACATAAATAGAAACATTGTGTGGGCGCGAGACAACTTGCTTTTAAATAGTACCATCAGTAGAAGGCTTGTATTATAATCTAATACACTTAGGGCTGAGCAAACTGTGACCCTCCAGCTCCAGCTGTCTACAAATCCCAACATTCTGAGCTAGCCATTGGCTCTTTCAGGGCAACGAGGGTTGTAGTCCATATTACCTGGAAAGGTGCTGATTGCACAATTATTCTAGCGTTCTTTTTTTATTTGATCTCACCCAAGTTTGAGAAGAAAACATTAAAGCAAACCCAAATTTGGAAAAACAAAAATCTGTTCTGGTAGGATGGATCAACTTTCATAGAGAGCCTTTCCCTAAATAATGCTTGGTCTAGATCTTAAAGGGACACTCCAGCCATCATATGCAATTTAATGCATAGGACAGCTGCGTGGTCCCTTTACATTTCCATGGTGTTGCTTCTGGAGATGAATCTCCCCATATAAGTTTGTCCCTTGTGAGTGTTTTTGTTTTGTTTGTTCTTGTGGGATGCATATTCTTCTTCAGCGGGACTTTCAGCGACAGTAAACTGTCCCTTTAAGTTTAAAAGGAGAACTTTAAAATATTGGTTTGGGATTTTTTTGTCTTTATTAGTGAGTCATAAATAGGCTGATCAGTTGCTTTCTTAAATATAGTGTTAAAACTAAGAGCAAATCGTAATTTGCTACACATTCCATTCCATTTATTTTCCCATCGTTGCCTAAGGATTGAACTAGAATGTTTATTCCCAGTTAGGTCACTAAAGATCCTTAACTTATTTTTCAATGCCCAATTTAACACATCACTTGAGGGTTCCATGCTATTCCTTTTTTTCCTCTTCTTCTTTCATGGTCACAAGACAACAAGTCCAGTTATACTTAATCAAATGTTATATAACAGAATCATGTTATAATCATGTAGGACTGAAGGGAAGCTCATGCTTTGGCCAAATATATAATTTTCTAATTCAGTATACTAAATAAAGGTTTATAAAAAAGATACAATGCTATATGGAAAGACTATATTGTGGTTTTATACTAGTATCTCTATAATAGTTTTTTACACATATAATAATATTACTTTTTAATACAGATAATATGTTATAATATGATGCGGACATTAGGTCAGTATTAAGGATTTGGACGGTTATGCCTTCCTGTTAGATGTTTTCTCCCCTTTTATTATGTTACTCTCTCTCATCACAACCAATTTGCTCTGGCTGCCTTTGTGTAAGGGTGCGAAGAAGAGAAGGGGAGACAATAGAAGGATAGGAAATTCGTACTTTTTGATAATATTAAAAATTGTAACTTTTTTTTTTTACTAGACTAAGCTTCTTATACCTATTATTATATAAGCATTCACACTATTGTATTGAAATGTGTGAGCTAAAGCAAATTCTTTATTGTGGCACCCATCATAACTTACGGTTTATTATACATTGAACGATAAGATGCGTGATTTTTGACAAGTATCATAAATCAGCCCGGAAGATTCAGTGTTATTTCAACAGTATGTTTGTAAAATTTGAAAATAATTGTGTTCAGAGCTGGTAGAAAATATGAATCAAGTATAAAATTGTGTTTTTTTTTATTTATTAATATCTTAAACCACAGACATTTATAAGGCATAGTGTGTAAGATAATGTGTGGATGAATGCAAAGAAGTAACTTTAAAAGTATGAAACATAGAAACATCCGTTAAAATGTGTAGATATACTACATCTGTTTTTCTTTTTTCCCATACTTGATTATAATTTGCGTTTTACTTACTGGAGTATGTTCACTAAAGTAGGAGTTTGCTGATGAGTCTGTAACTTGCCAACTCCATGATGCATTATACATTGTCAACCATTGTCTATTACAGTGGAATGACGTGGGGTACGCTCACTGAAGTGAGAGTTTGCAGTTGAGTTTGTACCTCACCAGCTTAACTATGCGTTATACAGGGTCAACCAAGCAATTCTTGATAGAAGTAGTATTTTCTTGGGAGCTCTTATATTTATGGGGGCACCACCTTGTTTTGTGCTCCTGTCTCATCGTATACATGTAATGGAGAGACTTGCAGAATACGTTATGGTCACTTTCATGGTAGAAAGTTATGTAGCCTATGGCCACAGTGATACTAGACCAAAATAGTTTGGAGGTGGGTAAGGTAGTCCTCTGACTTTTCAGAATAAGAAGATGGGTGAGCTTATGGAAGGAGTGATTAGTGTAGGAGACATCATATTTCGATGTGATAGACACGACTAGTAATTTTGTAAAACAGTATGTAACTTAACAACAAAGTTTAATAATGCATGCTTCAGAATTGTTGATTTTTAACAGATAAACTCCATTGCCCCCTATACCCCGGAGTGTGTTTCTTGAATAAGTGTGTGGAGATCTGTAAGGTTCTTCTAAACGGATATTAACAGAATGGCTTCAGTGATAGATTACATGCTCTCTTAGAATGTTCATGTCCAGTCTTAAATATTAAAACATTTAATTAGATATTAGTTTTTTGTCTTTAAGTGTAATGTGATTTATGCTTAATATCTGCTAAATGGAAGGGGTTTCGCCTTCGCTATTGCAATCTATGAGTATGAGGTAATTCTTTTTGGCAAGCAAAATCCTTGTGACCTATACTAGTTGCTTTTTTTGCAATTCAGTAATTTATAATTGAGACTTAAATGGGTAGAAGGATAATGTCAATATATGACATTATTAATTGTATTATTATTAATCATATTCATGCATCGATTGGAAATAATCAGGTTATGGAATAAGAAATATGTGCGTGAGTAAACCTAAGAATTTCAGCTTAAATGATGTTTCTGATAATTGAACCCTTCCATTGGATTCTAAGGAGATCACTCCAAGATATCACCTAATTGTTATTGACAAAACTATTCTGATATGAAATACATACAACAATCAATAATAATAATGTTTTCCTCCTGATCCATCTTAAGATGTTTTATGTTTACGTATCACATTCTTAAATGGTTCATTATTTTATTACTATTTAAACTGTCAATCATGAAAACACCGCAATGGTATGCACGTCGTAATATTATTAATGGTTCAGCAGGTTTCCAGGCTTGTTATGCATAAATGCAAATGTTTGAATCACAAATGAGACCTTTCTAGCTGCTAGGCAACCACCCATCACACACGTGTAATTACATAATTAAAAGAGTGTTGAATGACAGGCGTGGGGTTAATTGCACCCTTGGAGCCCTAGTGGTAGCATAAATGGGGGAATTCATGGCTTGGATGGATATTTGGAGTAGGTGATGTGGGTGTTAAAAGGAACCATGTTGTATGGCGTAAGGACATGGAGCACAAAAATGCTGTTTGTTAATGGTTAAGACCGTATTATCATCTGGCACATTTTCCTCCGTTTCAGTGTTGAGATGAAGGTGGTATGAACTTTCAATTTCCTATTTTTATGATCTTTGACCCAAATGTATCACAGGGGTATAAAGTAAATTGTTGACTAATTTATATAAAGTGATATAATATATAAAAGGAATTGTAAGGCCTAACTACATATTTAATAAATTGTTTTTGTATCTATCATTGCTAGTGAATTTTCTTTATGGTTCTGTTTATTGCATTGATGTAGAGATGCATTGGCATTTTCCGCTATCCGAAGATGAAATAGAGTTCCCAGAGTGTTTTTTCCTAAAATGGAATAAACGAAAAACATCCTTAACAAATATGTTTTTCATTTCAATAAGAATGCCCTTTATCATTTTAGGATACTCCATATTCGTTATGAACTCCCGGCTGCGTGCTTTGGGTGGGAGGATAAACAACATACGAGCAAATGAACTTCCAAAGGAGAAAAGTAGATCGGAGGTGGTCTGCAATGTATGCTTCTTGGATGGATCACAGGAGAGCTTCAGAGTTAATGTAAGTTTCATCTCTTTTGTCAAATCGAATTCCACCCCCCCCTTGATATTAACATATTTGAAAAGGTCAAACATTTTATGAGCCGCCGAACAGTAATAAAAAAGACTTGGTTCAGGGAGAAATCTAGAAAGTTCTATTTTTTTCTTATGTCTCAGAGATGATTCAGACAAAGTAATAAAAAAACATCTTGTTTCTATGTTGAGGTGTAGAATCTGAGTCACAGATCATTTAAGTACCAGAACCTTATGGAGTACGCCCTCCTTGTTTGACTTACTACTGCAATGCAGCAAAAGACATTTGACGAAGATACAATGTACCAAGTTTAGTCTGCAAAGTATTGTGTTTTACATAATAACTATTCTGTGTCTGTCTCAGAATTAGAACTAGGAGCCTACCTGTTCACCATACTGTCATACTGACTCATCTTGTGATTTTCTGATCACGCAATGTTTGACTTTGAGGTCAGTTCAATAAATGAATATATGATCAATAAAAGAAATACTATGTGGTATAACGATACGTTTTATTGTGATGTGTGCTGACAAATGTTTTCCAATTTACATTAACCCACTATTGTCTAAAATAGGAGAAAACTGTGTTCAGGGCGTCTGAGAACATCAGACAACCTTTTTAATTGCTTCACTTAGACCTGGTATCGGTAAGATAGCTGAATGTTCCGAACATTTAGAAACATCACTGTAAATCATTAATCTTGTTCATTAAGGCATGTTCTAGGCAGCCAGTAGAAAACGGGATGTAGTCTCCAGTAACATATGATCTTTCACACATCATAATATCCTTTTATGTAGGAATTGGGCCTACTTAGTGCCTTTGGTAATCAGCTATAATGGTGAAACCCTTGACACTAGTGATGATCACTATTGAGATGAATTTGCGAATTGAAAGGCATGGGTGTTTTAATGGAAACAAATACTGTGATGAGTAGATCTCTTGCTCTACAAAGTTAATTTTATGAATAGACTTTGTAACCAAACTCAATCATTTACTGGTCTCGTTAAGTGACCCTATGTTAATTGTCAGTCATTGATCTTGGTTATAAACCAGTCACTACCTTGCTTTCATCTTAGCTGGAGACATATGGATGTCATATGGTATAAGAATAGCTTTGGAGGTAGAGTTGCAAGAATATAGGGACATTTGGGTGCTATGCTGCTGGAATATGGAATACCACTAACCTTATTATATAGGGCTGCAGTGTACAAATGTGGGTTGAACTAAATCTGCTTATTCTTGCCAATCAACATTAAGACAGTAAGTACTCAAATCAGGCATGGATACAGCCATCAGATCTAAGTGTAAATACATCACAAATATGTGTCAACTTTAAATACCAAACTGACACTTGAGGATTACATTAACATTAAGAAAAAATGTCAATATTATTCTTCTACTCTCTTTTGGATACAAAACATTGGGCATCCTTTTCTGTGTGTGGGTGTGATTGTCTAAACTGGGCCAGTGATTGAGGCTTTTGTAACGTTAGCAGAGGGTGTGCATTTATTATGCAGATCATGGCCAAGTTGCAGGAAGATGGTCTGCTTTGGCTTTGGCACCACGGTGTGAGCAGGTCGAACTTGCGGCTTTCTCCTTCATTTCATGGTATGTGTGCTGGTGAATACATTTCAGATTGCTGCTTTGTTTTTTTTACACATCATAATGTGCTTTTTCAGAGGTGGGTAAAGCCATAACATGAACCTAATGTGCTCTGGTTAATGATTAATAAACTATTAATGTACACTTTGCAGGTTTTATTATGTGTACGTGAGGGTGTTGGTAAGAACCTGAAGGGTTTTCATTCAGTTCATTTTATCTCCAGTAAATTTAAATGGATTGAACAGTAGACTTTGCTGGTCTTTGTCTAGAATTTAGCTTTCCTAGATTAGTCTGGATGCTTTAATTGATGCTACTAGTCAACCTTTTACCTTAACAATTGTATCGGCTTTATAGGCAAATATGGAATAGATACCTTGGGCTCTAATTTCTGCCATAAATCTCCTCTTGATATGTTGGCAAGTCTCTTTATTTAGTGTCTTTTCTACATAGTGGCTTTATGACAGTGTCTTTCTCTCATTTGGCTTTTCATTGTTTTTGCCTTCTGTTTGAAGAAGGCGCATTGGTAAAAGCTACATATGATCTTGTAATGAAGTCCCTTTAATTTGATGAGAGTTGCCTATAAGCTAGATGTGGTGGGTTTTTATACATCATATTTATTTGATCTGTCTTTGTTCCTGATTTCCATTGTATATTGAATGTCTAGTTCCAAAAATTTTATTTTTAATGAATGTTAGAGTCCCCAATGTATTTTTCCTACACAGATCAGCCAGCCATAACAGTATGACCACCTGCCTCATATTCAATAGGTTCCCCTTTTGCTGCCAAAACAGCGAGGCATGACTCCACTAGACCTCTGAAGGTGTGCTGTGGTATCTGGCACCAAGATGTTAACAGCAGATTCTTTAAGTACTGTAAGTTGCAAGGTTGGGCCTCCATGGAGGCATCCTGGAGCCAAGTGTTCTCCAGGTAAGCGTCGCACACGACCATCCACATGATGTAACATAAAACGTGATTCATCATACCAGGCCACCATGCTCATTGTAGGCCCTTTCGGCAGTGGAGAGGAGTTGGCATGGACACCCTGACTGGTCTGTGGCTATGGAGCCTCATATATAACAAACTGTGATGCACTGTGTGTTCTGACAGTTTTCTATCAGAACCAGCATTAACTTTTTCAGCAATTTGAGGTACAGTGGTATGTCTGTTGGATTTGACCACACGGGCCAGCCTTCGCCCCCACGTGCATCAGTGAGCCTCGGCTGCCCATGACCCTGTCGCAGTTCACTGCCAGTACTGACCACTGGAGACTGGGAACACCCCATAAGAGCTGCAGTTTTGGAGATGCTCTGACCGGGTCATCTAGTCATCACAATTTGTCCCTTCTTAAAGTCGCTCAGATCCTTACATTTTTCCTCCTAACACATCTACTTTTAGCACAATTGTTTACTTGCTGCCTAATATATCCCACCCACTGACAGGTGCCATGATAACAAGATCATCAGTGTTATTCACTTCACCTGTCAGCGGCCATAATGTTATGGCTGATTGGTGAACATACACATAGGTGCATACAGTGTTTAGTGATTGGAGTTCTTCCATCTCACATGCACATGCCCAGTAGCACTACTTTTGTCCCTGAAGCAGCAGCCAATCACATGAATGCAAGCAAAACATTAGTGTTAAGATAACATGTGTGATTCCCTAGAAGATGCGCACCAGGCCGTACCTTTATCTATTAGTGCATAAGAACTATTTAGCAACTAAAACAAAAGGGTGTTGTTGTACAGTTATGCAGTATACTTAAAGGTGGTGTTCTATGAACTAATCTGAATTTAGCTAAATGCAGCGTTAGAAATCATCTTTCCTAGTACTGTTGAATGGTCGAACCCTTCCCAGAGAGAGGCACTGATATGTTGCTGCCATATATGCTGAAAAAGCATCTTGAAAAGGGTGTTTTTAATGGTTATATGCATGTGCAAATTACAGATTTGCTAAGTTTTATTTGGTTAACATGACAGAGCATAAGCACTGTGTTATCTAAATCTATCAGCACCTTGGAAAATGCCATTTGAGAGCTAGTTCCATGCTAAATCCATTTTATACCGTATAGCAGGGGTGTCCAACTAGCAGCCTTCCAGGACTGCATCTCTCATAATACTTATTCAGCTAAGGGGCTGAAAGAGGACTTTGGGAGATGTAGTCCTGCAACAGCTGGAGGGCCACAGGTTGGACACCCCTACCCTATAGATTTCCATAATTAACATTAGTTTAGATATTAAATTACATATGTTACCATGTTGTTATGTGCGTGTTTTGCATGAGCAAAATATTTGATCTTTTCTGGAACACTTTTTGCTGGCTCCATTAGTGGATGCCCAGTGACTCAGCGATGAGACGTGGTAAAGCTTACCCGCCAATGTCTTTTACATGTTGGCAACCAAACTGCATTCCTAAAAAATGTAGCTTTGCAAGGTGACTTCACTTGAGTAGTTTGGAAGTGGAAGTGTGCTGTATAGAATGAGTGGTGCATATTGCAAGCAGAAATTTCCTTGTGCAAAATATGTAAAATATGCATTTTCAAACAGTTGCAGTAAATTATCTCTGCTATATTATGCACATCCAGATGGCCATGTTATAAGTGGTTCCCTCTAACATTTTGTGAACTGCTTTTCATTATACCCTATTGATGAATTGCTGGATTCTTAGAACATAAATTAAATTAGAATTTATTTCCTCTATATCCCTATTTTTTCAGTGTTTTTTTTTTTCTGCTGTCCCCAGCAAGGTCACCTCTAAAAGATTTATGCTGAACAATCCCAAATAAGCTCTCGCTATAGTAAATCTTTTCAGCTTAAATTGTGTTAACAGTTTAGGTGCTGTTTTTTTTTTTTTTTTCTTTTTCATTTTTTTTTTTTAAGGTAACAGTTCTCAAGCATGACTCATTTTTATGATATTCCTGTAAATTTACAACCTTTTCTTACTAGGGATTTTCACTCATCAATACAGCATTGACAAGTGAATGTTTAATCATCTGATAAAATCCTTACCCGATTCCAGCTGCCGACCAAATCCCAGACCAATTCCAGCTGCTCATCCAATGATCTGCCCACACCATGGCCGTGTTGATAAGCCTGTTAGTCTGATCAGCATAAAGATGTAACTGATAACTCAGAAATGTAAGGCTTTTCATTGGAATACTAAAACGTTGAGCTGGCCGATTTTAAAAGAATACTATGGGTACATATTCATAGTCTTTTTTTTCACTTCTCCCTGCCAGCTGCATGATTTAAGGGGGCAGCAGGGGATGTTACCCTAAGTCAGGCCTAGATCTGCTCGAATGGTAAATATGGTATACTTATCTCCCTTTTCTGGGGTATCTCTCACAACCTTTAATATTGCTAAATTCATTGAACCCCTTTAAATCCAAGATTGACCATTTTTTCTATGTGTACATTAAGCGATGAATTCCCTCCTTATTGTTTTAATGAACCCATACCACTTATATTCTACTGTATATACATTGTGTATGTATGTATAATTTTCTATATAGTGCATACAGTAATTAATGCTAAATCCATTGTACTGGGAACCCACCAGTAACGGTGCTTGCCAGAACAGCCTGATTTTTTAAAATCATGATGTTCCATGCCTTCATGAAGAGTAGGTGAGAGAAAACCCAATCTATGAACCGTTGCACACACCCTGAAAAAGGATATTATGATGCCTTCCCTTATGTTATAGAAGGCATATGTACTTTGGGCACTGCCCTAGGCCTGACCCAGGGCAGTGCCTCCTCCACAGCTGCCATCCTTACTACAGACTGCTGAGATATGACCTTGTAACTCAGTGTGCCATGATTTATTGGTGCCAAGCACCTTTTAAAAGTAGACTGTAGTGTAAATGGTCCAGTTGCAGAGATCTTCATCAACCATAACTGCCTCTAAATTAACCCTAAAGACCCCATCAAGCATAACTGCCCCTAAATTAACCCTAAAGACCCCATTAACCATAACTGCCCCTAAATTAACCTTTAAGACCCCATCAACCATAACCCCCACCTCCCCTAACTTTCAGCAGCCTAAATATAATTTTTTTTACTTACTGTTAGCTGGGTTGCTTAGCCATGTGGACACGTTCAGGAAAGGGGCGGGGCCAATCATCGGTGTGACTGCAGAGAGGGACTGTTAATCGGAAAGGGACGGGGCCGATTGTCAGTGTGACTGCAGGGAGGGACTGGGAAGTAGTAACTGCAATCAACAACTGTATAAGACGCACCTAGTTTTTAGACCCAACATTTTTCGAAAAAAAAAAGTGCGTCTTATACATGGGAAAATACGGTAATCGGCTGCAGACTGGACACCTTAAAAATGTCAACTCCTCCGGCACCAACTTTTTATTTTGCATTTGCAGTTGTAATGTGATATAGCACAGCCATAGCTTTAGGCTGTATTTTTTACCCTGGTCTAAACGTGTGCTACTTCCTTGTGTAAATGGTAGCTAGCCGAAGTTCTACCACAAATGCTTTCCATTTTCCGCTTGTAAAAAGCCAAATGCAGACAAAAACTGCTGGTAAATATACTTCTTGGTTCAGTTTTTTTTTTTTTGCAAAGCATATGTCTAATATGACAAGGGTTGACAAATTTGGTTTGGGTCTAGGAGCCAGTCAAAAAATGTAGGAGCCAATTTTTGTTCCTGATTTTTAGATATTTAAAATTTTGTTGTATATCTATACTCTGCCACCTCTCTTCTGAGATGATGCTCTACCATCATGAATCCCAATATTATAAAATATTATTATATAAATCGTAATTAAGAAATGTCACATTCTAAAGATAACAAATAAAATAAACTCCCTCCCACTCTTCGGTCTGGTCAGGTCCCCAGTTCCCATCATTAGCTCCTCTATTCCCCTAATTAACTCCCTCCCATCCTTCGGTCTGGTCAGGTCCCCAGTTCCCATCATTAGCTCCTCCATTCCCCTAATTAACTCCCTCCCATCCTTCGGTCTGGTCAGGTCCCCAGTTCCCATCATTAGCTCCCCCATTCCCCTAATTAACTCCCTCCTACCCTCCACTCTGATCCAGTTCCCGTCATTAACTTCCCCGGTCCCCTCCCTAAATAATTTTAAATAAACAACAAAAATTACTTTTTTTTTCCGGCCAACTAATCGATTATGAAAATAATCATCAGTTGCAGCCCTAGTTGTATCATAAAGGAAAGTAGGGGACAGGTCCTTTACCGAGCTATGTTTAGTTATTTATAAGTATAAAAGTTTTGATTTACGAGTCCATTCAATCTGTATCAAAAAGAGCTTTTTTGTGAAACACTTTTATCTGATACAAAAGATTGCAGTCTACCATAATCTGCAATGCTTTACAGTATGTATTGCCACCGCCACAGAATGAGGCAACAAAATAACCGCATTCATATTCTTTATATCATTATGAGTCATCTAGCATAAACCTACTACTTTTCAGCTTTTTTTCTTACATTACAATAAAGCAAATGTCAGAGGTGGGTTTTTAGCAATAAAAGGTCTCTGTGCGTGGTTGCCATATGTTGGTGATGTGAATGGATATTGGTGTGGGCTACTTACTGAAAGGCCTTATTTGGCAGTCTCTCTATAACTTATGTCAACTGTAGGTTTGGCTTGAAACAGAATTGTTCTGCACAAGCACATAATATAAGCACATAGTAGAACAATGCATATTACAAGAAGTATATGTAAAACATACACGTATGGAATATTAAAGTGTTGGTCTTTATAAGAGACGGCTAGATATTCTAGACAGAGCTCATATCAGCCTACTAGGTTTCTATTCCAGTTTCCAGATACTAGTGTGGACGTTTAAAGTGACTCTCTAGACAGTGAAATGTTTGATCCCCTGCTGATTTTGTACATTTGCCCACTTACAAATACATGATCAGTCTATAATGTTACTGGTAGGTTTATTTGAACAGTGAGAGACAGAATAACCAATGACCTGGACATTGCCGGGTGAGCACTGCTTTTCCGGTTATCCGAATCCTCCGGGTCGCGGGAGCGGGGTCTTGACATGCCCTGCTCCCCGCCCATTTTTCCTTTAAATGGAGGTGTTTCCCACTGCCCTTCAGCGGGAACTCCCATTAACATCATCAGGAACACCCACAGACGGGGACCGCCCGCTGAAGTCAGTGTGCAGTCCTGGCCATGTGTCACAAGGGAACCCTTACGAAAAAATTACTGCAGTTTTTCTGAAGTAATACTGCAGTTTTTTGGCCATGAAAAAACTGCAATACTGCACTTTTACTGCAGTATTACTGCACATTTACTGCACATTTACTGCATTTGTACTTCACTGTACTGCAGTTTTACTGCAGTTATTTTTGTACGGAAGTACAAATGCAATAAAGCTGCAGTACATTGAAGTACAACGGCAGGTTTGCAATATATAAAAAAGGGTGGTAAATGTGCAGTAATACTGCAGTACAGTGAAGTACAAATGCAGTAAAACTGCAGTAAATGTGCAGTAATACTGCAGTAAAAGTGCAGAATTTTTCATGTCCAAAAAACTGCAGTATTACTTCAAAAAACTGCAGTAATTTTTCGTAAGGGAAGACCCTGGGTAGCTGGAGCCCAGAAGTACCCAGGTATGAGAATAACAACAAAAAATCCAGAATAACGCATTTCAAATAAGTTATAAATTGATTTATTATGGCATAAAAAAAATCCCCAAAAGTGTACAGACTCAAATAAAAATGGGAGTGTGGATTTTAATGGATTTATTCTGATGGACAGCTAATAAGGGACAGCAAATATGGGGTTTTGTTGCACTGAGGTTTGGTTTGATTAGAGATTATCAGTAGATTTTCTGATGTACAATTTGTTTCCTAAAGAAGGGTAATGGCAATAAAATACACACCGTACCTGAAAGGAAGTTTATATTTAGTTGCCACCCCAATACTTTCCAATTTAAAGGTAGAATTCTTAGATATATCCCATACTGCTGCTGTAATTAAGCTTGCCATATATTGCCAAGCTATTCCATGAGCACTGTTTCAGAGGTTGCATCTAAGGGTTTGTTAGTCATGAGAGGCGATAGGAGAGGATAGATTAGAAATAAGATGGGTGGTAAGGAGTAAAGAGATGATAGAAAACAAGGAGAGGGGAGAGAGAAAGAAGAATGACCCCCTGGACAAGTTCTGATTCTCCAAATAACCATCCCACTCGTGGAGTCGGGGATCATCAAGGTCATATTATATAACATAGCATGTGCATGCTGCCCTGAACTTAAAGTAACTGTGTGTGTCTGTTATGGGGAGGACACTTGGCAGATGAAATAGAGAGGGAAGATCGAGAAAGGAGAGAGAGAGAGAGTGTGGGAAATAGTGAGGAAAGAGAGAAGGGAAAGGGTAGGAGGCAGAAACCAGTGACAAGAAAGAGAGAGGGGTATGGAAGAATAAAGAAAAAGAGAAGAGTATATAGAAAAGAGAGAGAAGAGGAAAAGCAGAGTAGAAGATGCATGAAGAGACGGAAGCGAAATTAAGTGGTAGAGAAGAGTTTAAAGAAATAAAGGAGAGAATACATAGAGGGGAAGGAAAAGAAAGATATAGTTGTCACCACAGTTTTCAAATCTGCTTGATGCTGTGGCTTAACCTTCCTCCCGCACACCAGCACAAGCATTCAAATATCACCACACCTACGCTGAATGCTGTCTCTCCTGAACCATTTCGCGTGTGTTTCAGGGCTCTGCTAAGTGCAGCGATAAGCCACTTTCACTTTTCGGTACATTTCACTTTTTCCCAGTATTTCTGTCCTGCGGAATGAGGACTAAAAAGCCCACTGGCCTAACATTTCCTGCAACAGAAAGAGGTGTATCTGGTACCCAGGGCATCTTTGTTGAAGAACTCTGCAGCTGAAACTGTACACTATTATGTGTGCTCACATGCATTATATGCCATGATTTTATTTTCCTTATTCCTTGTCAGTAAATACTATGAAATGGGAATCTATTCACATAACGGAGTTTAGCATGACTAAGTTCATTTTGTCAGGGACTGGGTCCATACAGACGACTGTAATGACCCAAAGATGGAGTTCAGGGCGACTGCACTCTCCCAGGTGGGCATCTAGGGTTGTGCGGCCACATACCAGGGCCCTGATATAGCAGCGGATGTCCAGAACAAAACAAAGTGATATCCTGCAGGCACCCTGGGGCAGGCATGAGACATAGCTCTACAGATGAATGTGCAGGAGGCTGCAGGCTGGGAGTATGGAAGCTAAGCATGGTAACAGCTGACACATAGCAAGCAAAGTGGAACAGAGCGAGCAAGGGACAGGTAGACCGAGCAAGAAACATAGCCAGACAGGACACAACAAAGGACAGGGAACAAGGACCACAAGGGATTGAGCCGAGATCCTCGGACGCTTCTCCTTTAAGCAAGGATAGGACATCTTAACTGGGACATGGGGAGGGGAGAGATAAACCAAAATCCTCAGATGATACAGGGAAAAGAGGGCAAAGTTACATAAGAGACAGACAAACATGAATATAGGAACTAGCCTAGGACTATGTGATAATAATTGGAGATTCCGTCCCTTCATATGGCCATAGTATGCTTAGCCCACCGCTATGCCAATATTCAATGGGTCCTAGCACTAAACCCTGCCTACTGAATTATTAATAAACTGAAACTAAACATTGCATCTAAACACAAAACCAAGAAGGACATACCTTTAGACTACTGACTGAGACAAACCTAACAAAAGGGTGGGGCACACCTTATAAAGGAAACAGAGCTGAAGCAAAGAGCAGAACTTGAATCAAGGAATCAGAAGCACAGAACAGAGCATATGGAAATCCAGGAATGGATTTCAGCAAAGGCTGTAGCGAGACAGGGAAAATCAGAGATATGTAGCTCTACAGCCTGGATGGACCCTGACACATTAATTCATACTACCTGCTTTAAGCACATTACGTTTGTCAATAATTGTACTTGATGTGGAGAGATTTATTTAACCCCTTCGCGACCTTTGCCGGTTCAGGACCGTCATAACAAGAAGGTCACTAAATGACCTTTGACGGTCCTGAACCGTCAAAAAATTAAATAAGCTTAGAAAGTGATCAAGGATCACTTTCTTCGCTTAAACGGCCTTGCTGCAATGCCTCGATGTCGAGGCATTCAGCAAGGCCGAGATCGGCATCGGGGGCCATGTCTGGCCCCTCCCCGGGGCGTCAACAGCCGCCATACATTGTATGGCGGCGGACGCCCGTTTTAAAAGCGTTTAGGAGGCGATCAACGATCGCCTCCTAAACTTAAATGGTGTCGCTGGAATGCCTCGATCAGGAGGCATCCAGCGACACCAAACACTTACCTTTAGGTGGGCTGTGACCGCTCCGGAGAGCGGTCACAGCCGCCGCTGCCGGTGATCTTCGCCATCAACCAAGATGGCGGCGGCCCGGGAAATAAAACAATAGAGACGAAAAAGTTCGCTAGAGGGTCTCCAGACCCTCTAGAGAACTGGCTCCACTTGCTGGTTGAATACAGGTACTGCATTCAACCATGCAAGTCAATGGAGCCCAGCTTTCTAATCACTATGTGATTAGTAAAATAGTCAAAAAAAAAATAAAAAATGGAAAAAAAAATAAAAAAAAATTTGCTAACATTTAAAAATAATTATGCAGTGATGTCACTAGATGAACCATCCAGTACCAGCAAAATGTGTAAAAAAAAAATATAAAAAAAGTATTAAAAAAATAAAATTAAATTAAAAAATAAAGTTTATTATTTTGAGCAAGTGCTAAAATTTCTCAAAAATCTCAACAAAGAGTTAAAATAAAAGCACTTCAAATACCCAAGGGGTGTCTAATATATATAAAAAAATGGCTGATGGGGTAAATTGGAGTGGCCTAGCTCAAAGATAGGGCATAGGTACAGACTGACCAAAATGGAGAAAAAAAAGCGCACTTCCCAAATGTGGCATTTTAAATCTGAAACAACCCGACAAACCCATGCATGTCGGGTATCACTGCACTCAGGAGATGCTCCTGAACACACATTGGGGGGGTGTTTGACAGTGGCATATACCAGAACCTGTATATCTATAACTAAAGTACAATTTGTGTGAAAAAAAATAAAAAAAATTACTATTACAAAGTTTAGTTCTATAATTGGTGCATGGAAAGGGTTAAAATAACAGCATTTGGAATACCCTGGGGTGTCTAGTTTTCAAAAATATATGGTTTGAATGGGTTAAATTGAGTTAACCGGCTTCAAAGATATTCCAAAGAGGAGAGGGAGGCACAATGACCAAATGACCACCTGGATTACGCATGCCCCAAAAGTAGTCTTTTACCAGCCAAACAATCTGACAAACCCATGCATGTGGGGTATCGCTGTACTCAGGAGATGTTGCTGAACACATATTGGGGTGTTGTTTGACAGTGACATATACCAGAACCTGTATATCTATAACTAAAGTACAATTTGTGTGGAAAAAAAAAATAAAAAAAATTACTATTACAAAGTTTGACAAAGTGTAGTTGTATAATTGGTGCATGGAAAGGGTTAAAATAACAGCATTTGGAATACCCTGGGGTGTCTAGTTTTCAAAAATATATGGTTTGAATGGGTTAAATTGAGTTAACCGGCTTCAAAGATGTTCCAAAGAGGAGATGTAGGCAGACTGACCAGATTTGTTAAAAAAGATTTGGAAATCATAAAACGCTGCTTGTACTTATTGCCCTATAACGTACAAAAAACAGCAAAAAAACATAAAAACATTGGGTATCTCTAAACTCAGGACAAGTAGTAGAATCTATTTAGCTAGTTTTTTTACTTGCTTTTTTAGGTGAGTAAAAGATTTTTCAAATAAAAGTCATAAAATGTCTTTTTTTTCAATTTTTCACCATGTTTTTTTTATTTTTTTTATAGTAAATAAGATGATACGATCAAAATAATGGTATCTGAAGAAAGCCCATCTTGTCCTGAAAAAAACAATATATAACTTATGTGGGTACACTAAATGGGTGAGGAGAAAATTACACCTGAACACAAGCACCACAAAAGTGTCAAAACAGCCTCGGTCCCACAGGGTAGAAAACGAAAAATGAGCCCGGTCCTTAAGGGGTTAATATTAGGTTCACATTAATGCTGAGATGGCCAGCAACCTATGGCAGAGCTAACATTCGTATCTAATGAATGTCCTCACCTTAACTTATCCCCCTCTTGCTTACTAACACTTCCTGAAGAACAACAGTCATCTACTTAATAACAGGATGGATTTAATGCGGGGTTAATCATGCAGATCCTTTGAGAAGGAGGTTCTTTCTTTTCCTGTGGTATAAACATAAGGTGGCTTTTAATAAGGATATATTGTGTATTTGAATATGTATACACCTTGACCCATTGCCAAAACAATCCCACCTCAAATCATGCCCCCACCCCACCTCATACGCAAATGTGCAATGTTGGTGAGTAAAGAGCTTTTAAGTGTATAGAGCCATAAAATGTAGGATTTGGGGAAGTGACAAACCTGCTTTAAAGATGCCAGTGCCTTCAGCCACATAAGAGATACAGTTGTGTGAAAAGAAAGTACACCCTCTTTGGGACATAATAAAGCCAAAATGGAGAAGCCATGTGTGAAAAAACATCTTATGATTTAACAGCTTGTAGAACCACCTTTTGCAGCAATAACATGAAGTCATTTCTTTCTGTGTGACTTTCTCGGTCTCTCAAATTCTTGTGGTGGAATTTTCACCCACTCTTCTTTACAATGTTGCTTCAGTTCATTGAGGTTTGTGGGCATTTGTTTATGTACAACTCTCTTAAGGAAAGCATTTCTATTGGCTTGAGGTCTGGACATTGTAACACCTTGATTTTTCTTAAGCCATTCTGTTGTAGATTTGCTGGTGTGCTTGAGTTTGTTGTCCTGTTCCAATTTCAGCCAAGATTTAGCCTCACATTTGACTTTAGAATACTTTAGTATGCTGAGGAGTTCATGGTCGCCTCAATGACTGCAAGGTCCCTAGGTCCTGTGGCTGAAAAAAAAGCACAAATCATCAATCACCCCTCCACCACCTGGCATATCAGCACAGACACCTGATACCTGTTGGTATGAGGTGTTTGTGCTGATATGCTGTGTTTGTCAAAGATCTCCATTGTTTCAGAAATCTTGTGGTTTGTTCAGATTAAACTTTGCAAACCTAAGCCGTGCTGCGACGTTCTTTTTTTTTTTTTTTTTTTTTTTTTTTTTTTAGAGAGAGAGAAGAGGCTTTCTCCTGGCAACCCTTCCAAATAAACCATGCTTGTTCAGTCTTTTTTTCTAATCGTAGAATTACCTTTAACATGCTAACTGAGGCCTGTAGAGTCTAAGATGTGACTCTTGTTTTTGGGGGGGGGATTCCTCTGAGCATTGCATGGTCTGACCTTAGGGTGAATTTGCTGTGACGTCCACTCCTGGGAAGATTGGCAACCGTCTTGAATGTTTTCCACTTTTGAATAATCTTTCTCACTGTAGAATGATGGACTTTACATAGTTTGGAAAATGCCTTATAACCCTTCCCAGATTGATGGGCAGCAACAATCGTTTCTCTAAGATCATTGCTGATGTATTTGCTCCTTGTCTTTGTGTTAATACACACCTGAATGCTCCAGAACTTTGGCTTTTATAAAGGTGGTCAAACTTGCTGATGATCAATTAATCAAGGGCATTTGATTAGCAGCAACTATCTGCTACTTAACATCTTCATTCCATGGAAGCAGTAGCAGTGTACTTAGTTTTTACACATGGCTTCTCCACGTTGGCTTTATTTTTATTGGATAAATCATGACACGGTGTAATATGTCATGTGTTGTTCATCTGAGGTTGTATGTAATTTTTAGACCTGCAGATGATTGTTATTATATCCTGAAATATAAAACCATAGAATTCAAAGAGGGTGTACTTTATTTTTCAAATGACTGTAGATAGCAGACAACCAGTTCAAATGAGCAGCTATGTATCTCCTACATTGCGGCACTCTGGACCTGGCAGTAAATGATTGCTGTGAGCATTTGTTCAAAATGCTTTTCTGCTAGAAAAAAGTCTGATCTTTGCTAACATGCAGGGATCCCCACCTACAAAACCAAATAACATAAATGTAAAAAACAAACAAATGAAAAGACAAGAACACATTTATATCAATTATTTATACTTTCTTAATAAAAATGGGGTGAATAACTTTTGTGAACTACATGTCTCATTATGCTCAGCCAGAATACTACTGAGAGTTATGGGAGTTTCAGCTTTCAAATGGTTTCTTTAACATGATTAAGTCATGCTTATGTAGGAGCATCCTGTAATATTTTGTGTTTCTTTAAGAGGTGGTAGAAGCTTTTAAGAATATAATAATAGTTACTTTCACTATTTAGTTTGAATTTTATGGGGAAATAACATTTTTTACTACTATATACATGATGTGTGATTTATGGGTTGCTTCAAACCAGGTATTCATGGGTAGCGTAACTTGTCCTGTAAAAAAAAATATATTTATATATATATATATATATATATATGTTTCCTTAGTTAAAGTGTAAGCTGTTTCTATGGTTGTAACTATAACAAAAGTACACAATTTAGCCTAGCCTCCCACGGGGAAAAATGTGTCCCGATCAGCACGCACAAGATGTATGTACAACTTTGTATTTTTTTTCTTTCGGTATATCATTGTGGAACTTTTTTTTTGTCTGATGCAGGTAACTGTCATGCCAGTGAAACAATAGTAATTTAGAGAGAGTGTTATTTTGTTGTGTTGAGTGATGCCTCATTCTCCATTTTCTAAAGCTTTCTGTGTGTGACAGTGAAGTAAAAGTGTTTGCTTGAGCAGGAAAAAATACAGTGTTTTGGGATTTTTTTTAATTAGGTAAGCATAATATATTGTTTGACATGTTGACACTTTTTAGTTATATGCGATTTTTGTTTGTTTTCAAGTGTTTTGACAATGCTTTGAACACTCGATTTACGCGTGGTCCTTGTCAGTTTGTCAACAAATAAGAGAAGATGAATAATTTATATTTTTTTCTAAATTGGCAAAAGAAATTCATATATTCATACCGAGCAATGAAAAAGTATAGTTGATATTCAGACATATCTGCCACACATTTCAGCAAAACATATTGCAATTGTTCAATATTTTAATGGCTAAAGAATGTATATTAGACTCTGCCCAATTCTTAACTGTTTGTTCTTTGTTTTCATAGGGAATTAACCAGTGGGTTCTCCATACCTTCTCCCTATAATGAATGGTGTTGAGTCGTAATGTGAACTTGGACTTGCATGTGAACTTGCATGACATTGAAACTAGGAATTCGAATGGACTATGCTATCACATAAAATATAATTTTCGTTAGTTGGGATTCCTTTGTTGTTAGAGATACCATCCGTCCCAGCTTGCCTGGGACAGTATTGAAATTGGTGCTCTGACTCTTGGACTTACCTCATTATGTTTCCAAAATTCCTGGGCATCCTTTACCAATCCTATTTTGCAAATAGTGTCAGAGGTGTGTGTTAGTGTGAGTGAGTGTGTGATAATAAGTATGTAAGTATACCCTCTCCTCCTTTTTTTCCCCAATTATCTCCTTTTGCCTTTATATCCACTTTATACATCTCCTCGTAACAAATGTCCGCTGTACTAGACAGCCTTTACACAAAGCCCGAGACAGAGGTGCACAACCCAGATAACTGCTCTTGGACAGCTGTTTCTTCCTTAATGGGACATAAAAGGATGAGGATGAGGTTGGATATGGGTTTGCTGCATGAAGCTTGGAGCAATTTGAGAAGCACACACAACAGAAGTTATGGTTGGGTAAAGGTTATGGAAAATTGCTAGCACACATGCACATACCTAGACAATCAAAGTGACACAACTAGACACACACAAAATATACCCAGACATGTTCACATGCTAATATACCCCAAGACAAATGTTCACATGCACATGTAGACACACACTAAAATACACATAGAAACACGATCACACAGCCACACTAACATACCCAAAGACACATGTTCACACACCTAGACACCCACACTAATACACCTAGACAGACGCACTAGCATACCCAAACAGATACACCCACGCAGAGACACACACAATCAACTCCCTGATCCTGTGAAGCCTTAGCCGTACTTTGAAGCAGATTGGTGACATACTACCACGCTGCTTCTGCGGGGCCACACAATTATGCTACATGACCCTGCTCAACCCTGTCTACTCTTGTAAATTAACATGATAGAGGTAAGCCCGGGTGTCTAGACTTACCTCTTTATCCTTAGAACGCCCGGAGCGTACCACTGTCTGTTTTATGTAGTTACTGTCTGAGCTATTGAACTAGAATTAATCTAATGTCATATATATAATAAACACCTTATTTGTGGCCTTAGCGTTTACAAGCCGTAAAAGCTGTATCCCATACTATATTTAGTCAAGTGAAATTCCATTTACATCTTTAAGGAGGGGAAAAGGGGCAGCTGCCCTGGGCTTTGGCTTACCTTAGGGGACCATGGCAGCAGTTGCTTAGGTCCCCTCAACAGCAGCCAGGCTGTACAGCTGTGGCAAACACCTTTCCACTAGTGATTTCTTATTTTTGGTCTATGCATCTCCTAATGATGCAGAGTGCATGGCCATGACATGATATCCCAGAGCCTGGCATCAAGCAGGGGCACAGAGTACAAAGAAACAATGGCTAGTGGAGAAGTCACATCTGTTGTATCTAGGATGAAGGGGTCTATGTAGTAGCTATGTGTTTTGTGGGGGGGCATATTTGGGGAGTCTTGCCCTTGACCCCATTTTTATAATTATTAAAGACAACCCTGACAATGGGCCGTATAGGATTTAGAGATTACCTGAAAGTATTCTCACAGGTACATTAATTAAAAATGGACTTTAGTGGTCTGGTCTGTAGTGTGAAATTGAGTTAAAAGTCCTGATATAATTATGTAGCTTTCATTACCCATTCTGTAACATTTGCACCTGAACACGTGTGACCATTAATCTGTAAATAAAATGCAGGATTCTTATCTTAAACATATATATTAAAAATGTATTTTACTATTGCATGGCAACTGTCTATCAGGACCATTGCTTGTTTCACATGACAATTAAGAATTTCCTTTACAAATAGGGAGTGTCCCAATAAAGGGAACTATTTTATGAGACTGATCACTCTTTGCAATAGCGACATAAACCCCTTTTAGGGATGTATTAAAACAGAATATTTTATTTGTCAATATAGTAAGCCCCTTTGTGCAGAAGACCTGCTGTTTCATTTGACCATCCACATCATAAAATCAACTATGACTACAATCTTAAAGCATTTCTTGGTAACCACAAGTTCATTACATTTACCTCTGCATGTTTAGAACATGCCTCTTAAGTGGAAGAAGCTCTAAGGCAGGGAAAGACTGGGGATAATTTGGCAGGCCAAGTACAGCGGCTGCCAAATGACAGCTAGGTAACTGTGTGCAGTGGGGCATATTCAGCTGGCCCATTGGACATTTGCTCAACTATCCAAAGATTAATGGGCAAGTGATCCAACACCACAAATCACTCTCACACTGATATAAAGGGTAGCTGGCCTAGCAGCGGGAAGCACCAGCACGCTTAACTTTTTTTGAGACTAGGATCAGTGCTATAATTTTAAGACCCCCCACTTTTCAAGCTCATTTCAGGCCGGGATGGGCACATTTAAGCTACAGTGTATTATAGTTATCTTATGTATTAAAAGTACAAATGACAATGTCTGACTGAATGAATGGGGAATGTATTATTATGGTGCATTTCAAATATAGTGAGAGAGATATACTGTATACAGTCATGTGAAAAAGAAAATACACCCTCTTTGAATCTTATGATTTTAGATATTGTGACCGATCCATCATCTTTTCCTTAGCAGGTTTAAATATTAGGTAAATACAAGCAACCTCAGATAAATAATACATGACTTATTACTCAGTGTCAAGATTTATTCAACAAAAATAATGCCAAAATGGAGAAGCCATAGCATTTAAAGAGGGTGTACTTGCTTTTTCACTTGGTATATATATATATATATATATATATATATATATATATATATATATATATATATATATATACACGCACAGTACTGTGTGACCTGCCTAATACTGTATACATAGTACTGTATATAATATTGGTATAACCTAGTCAGCTAAGCACATAGTGGGAGTCCTTATGTTCTCAGTTTTTGAACCTCTGTTCTTATTTTCTTTCTTTATCTCTGAGTTGTTATACCTAATTGCCACCCAATTAGAGATTTTTTTTCTTCTGTTGTTTTAAAATGCTCTGTCAGTCATTGAAACCTTATAAATCAACAGTAGAAAACATAGCCAGATTTGTTTTGCCTTAATATCTCATTTAAATAAGCAACCTGCATTTACTTGTAAACACGGAATTAATTACCAGTGGTGAGCCAGGGTGTCATATAACATACCACCAGTTCTATGTGCTAAAGTCCATGACACATTTCCCATGACAGCTAATGTGACCATTAATTACACATTAAGGATTACACATAAGAAGTTATTCTAGGGCTATCTGATGAAATAAGTGCAATCATAACAACTTGTGAAATATTACTACTACCTACTTAGCTTTTTCATCTTCATCTACCTTGATCCTATTTGTTTATTTAGGAACAAGTTTGTTTATTAAATTGTGTTTGTCCTAGAAACAAGATAATGGGCAAGCTCTACTGGACATGGTCTACAACCACTTAAGCGTGAAAGAGCGAGAATATTTTGGATTACAGAACACCGAAGATTCAATGGAATCGCATGTAAGTGTGCATTTGAGAAGTAACTACCCAGCTTGTCCAGTTTATCTATCGATGCTACTTTTCATGCACAATAGGCATGTATTGAAATTAACTTACTATAGGGGGATCTGTTAAAATCAACCTTTTATATTATTGAATTTATGTTTGCTTCCTATTTCATGAATTAACATATCAGTGTGTCTGTAATTTCTGTATTCCACAAAAAATGTTTTACTACTCTTACTTTATGGTTTATATTAGTTGTATAAAATACAAAGCATACATACTGCCTTCATAATGGAGAAAAGCTGAGGAAGAAGTCAACAGTAAATACTTTAAATTGTCTTTTTGCTACATTTTTATATTTATATTTTTAACACAATATTTACTAGTGATAAAATATAAAAAAAAATCCCTACTTTTTACAAGTATTTCCTACTGCTAAAAAACAAAACACATGTTCATCGACAGCCCCCATGTTGATTGATAACAAATACTTAGCTTTCTAAGGGCAAGATACCTTTTAGCTTGATGGGCAGTGTACATTTTGTTAAATATTATTTTATGTTTCTATTGGAAGAGGTGGAAATGGTTTTGAACCCTTTTCTATATTTTTTTAGTTCTAGTTTTAAAAAAAAAATTATATTTTTAATATTTTAATAATTTTTGTTTTTATTTATTTGTTTTCCCAATGCTGTTGGTCATAAAGAATTCAAGGATTATACCTCTGTAAAGTTTAGATGTAGTTTTGATTAACGAAAATGGAGCTCATGATGACTATACGAAAATACAACGTGTCACACCTTAATCTCCCTTAATAAACCTACTTTCTAACAGGCTTTCCTGCTAGTGGCACAAACAGGGTACAGTTGGGTTCATTGGTCGACCTGGCCATAAGGAGAAAAATTATTGTGAGTGAATTGCTGAACTTTCTGACTGAATGGATGTATTATTTGTTTTCTGGCTATATAGTTGAATACCGCCGCTTTTCCGCTGGTATGATAAATTAGGTCTTTTGACATATTTGAGTACCACTTCCTTGCTTTGTCTTTTACATGTGTGTGTTCTTTTTTATTGACCGCAGCTGAAGTGTATTGTATGAACTATTAGTCTGATATAGAAAAAGGGAACATAAAAACAAAGAAAAATGTATTACAGCTAATGGAGTTCAATATGCTAGCAGATTGCAGTACTAATAAAATTATTAAAAACCAGAACACCTAACATGGTCCAGAATCCTCAATGCTGCTCTTTTGTTGCTCTTTTGTAAAAAAAAAAAAATATATATATATATACACACGCATCCAACTTTAGTTTTTGTTGTTTTCTTTATATAGAGATGGCTTGAACCAAATAAACCTATTCGGAAACAACTGAAAGGTATGTCTTTCTACTTACAAATGATACGAGTAAAATAATGCATGGCTAGCGTGAAGCTATTCTGCCAGAAGAGGAGAGAGCTCCAGGTAGCCTTACTTGGGAAGTTCCCAGGTATGCCAGTACCTTCTACGCTGGGACATCAGTGTCCATCTACCATATATGAGATTGGCTTCCATTATTTCTGCTGGATGGGGGGCTCCTTTGTCCAAAGCTCTTCACACAACTAATCACTTCATGTAAAAGTTAGCCTCAATTAATATTTAATTGACACAAAGGCATACAAGTTCCTGTGGGGTTTAATGCATAATAATAATAATACAAGTTATGATAGGTGAGGTTTTTTTTTTATCACATTAATGTTTTATTTTCCCTTACCATTAAAGGAGGATTTCCTTGCTCCCTTGTCTTTCGAGTTCGTTTCTTCATACCTGACCCCAACACATTACAGCAAGATCAAACCAGGTACGGTAATGTCTATTTAGTATGTATATAATATATATTTATGTGAACCCATATCCTATTACTATAAGATCCAAAATAAATGTTAAAGTCCTGAGGTGTCCATCTCAAGGTCGGAATCCCTGACACGGTCATCTTTATTAATAATAATGAAGCCTTGGACCAGCTTCTGCGGTGGGCCCATAGCTCAGTTGTACATGAGACAAGTCATGGACCCAAGTAAAAATTGAAGCACAGCTGTTAATGGGACCCAGGGGACAGCTGCTATGGGCAAGGTAAGCAAGGGCTCTGGATTTTTGGTGAATTGAGGTGGATAACAGATCTGGTTTTACCATGTAAGTTAGGTCTGAGCAGAGCATGGGATCTCACCACTATTGCCAATTATATCTCAGCCAAATTTAAATTTGTTCAAGTCAGTTAGGAAACTATGAAACGCATTAGCCTTTGGGGGCCACTGATAATTCAGAGCATTCTGACTACTTTTTTGTACAGCCAAGGGCTGAGATAGATGACTTTGCATCTTTTTAGAAGTACTGTTCCACATACTCCACATACATGCAAAATTAAACGCTTTTATAACTTCATGTTATTCTTTAAAAGTATGAATTTTTATTCATAATTTTTGCTGGAACCCTTACTTGTCAAGTGATTGGTTGCTGCTGTAACAACTGAAAAAGAGCTTCTTAAATGTTTTGTGTGATTAAACCTTTAGGAGGAACAATGAAATGACTCATCTGTTAGGGTTTATTTGCTTAATATATTGGCGTGCGCATTTGATGGTTTCCTTTAGTGGAACAGCATCCTTAATGCAGATTATTTAAAAAACTGGGTATACAACATTTTATGTAAAGAACTATATAAAAGCATGTGCTAATAAGCTTTATGGTTATATGTTTCCGGCTTCTACATTTAAAGCAGCTCCTATATTTTTTCTTCTTAATATGTCTGATTTTTATTTGTATTTATATGTTTTTATTTTCTCTTGCAGGCATTTATACTTCTTGCAGCTAAAAAGTGATATTCTTGATGGGAGGTGAGAACTTTTTGTTCTTTGTTTTTATGTGTGAATTCAACAGGTTAGAAACACAGTTTTTCCACTTCCCTTTTCCTGTGATGACCCGTGGAACATGAACGTGCTTCAAATGATTTGTATTGTTAAAAATTTGAACTAAAGCATAAGAAATTCCATCCCAAATGTACATATTCTGAATCTTTTATATACGTATAATTATGATACAACCTAGCTAGTTTTGAACAGATGATCCTTAGAGACTAAATATCGACATTATGCATAATGTTTGGTTCCTTCGAATTCCAGTATCCGCCATGTAAAGGAGTCCCTTTCATATGGTCATTTGTTCTTTCTTCGTGCTCTCCTTCACAACAACCCTTATTAAACGTTGTATGTTTTAATTGCATTTGTGTCATAGTGCAGGAAATAATATATAGATATTTTATATAACTGGAACAGTAGATTAGATGACATGTTATCATATCTGCCTATTTTATTCATCAATGAACAGAACATTTAAAAAAAAAGATTTTTATTACTGGTGTTATTATTTATAATTAACACTGATTTAAAATAATTGTAACTAGCAACACGACAAACTTCATTTTATATGTATGTATATATAAAAAGTATTTATGTGAAGAGTTAAATTCATCTTTTGAAATGCTACATGCAATATTGATATGAAATATTATTTATTCTCACTTAGGTTAGCGTGCCCGCTGAACTCTGCTGTTGTGCTGGCCTCCTATGCTGTACAATGTAAGTAGTTTTAAAGTGGTAAATTGGGAAGCCTTGATTTTTTTTTTTTTAAAGTGACTTTTGCACCTTAGGCCATAGGCGTAGGAACCGGGGGGGACAGATCCCCCCCCAGTAACTCATGCGGGGGGGACCGATAATGAAGAAATCCCCCCCAGGGCCCCCCAATAGAAACGCCGCAAATGCGGCCCGCGAGACCTCGAGGTGCGGACTGCGTAAGATCAGCAACCAGGGCAACCGATCTTACGCGGTCCGCACCTCGAGCCCTGCTACCTACCTGTGGGAGGGTCTTCTGTACTGCACAGAGGAAGCGGAACCCAGCAGAGTTCACGTGACATCACATCACATCCTGATTCCTCTGTGCAGTACCAGAGAACGCAGAGGGAGGCCGCGCCCCCTGCTGAAGTCTGTGAGTGGCATCGAGGAGCTGCTGTGCAGGTAAGGGGGTGGGGAGGGTGTTTGAATCAGTATGCCTGATTGAGGGAATGAATCTGTGAATGAATGAGTATATGAATGAATGAGTGTGTGTGTGTGTGTGTGTGTGTGATAGCATGGATGTGTAAGTGGTGAAACCTAGGCATGATGGGACTGTGATTGCTGTTAGCAATCACACTCCTATCATGCCAAGTCAGCCAGTACATGCTGAAACCTAGCTAGCTGCCCCCCTTGTCTATTGATGCTGCCAGCAGTATGGGGTGTGCACATCACTTACAGCCACCCTGTACCAGCATGTACTGGCTGACTTGGCATGGTAGGAGTGTGATTGCTAACAGCAATCATAGTCCCATCATGCCTAGGTTTCAGCACTTACACATCCATGCTATCACACACACACACACACACACACACACACACACTCATTCATTCATATACTCATTCATTCACAGATTCATTCCCTCAATCAGGCATACTGATTCAAACACCCTCCCCACCCCCTTACCTGGGTGCGTTGCCTACTTTTATTAAAAATGTGAGTTTTTATCATTATTTTTAAAGGTGGGGGTCATTTTCGGTTTTGGCTAAGTGAACCTTGAATGTTTTGGTCCAGAATTTTCATTTTGGGGCATCCCTAGAATAAATAGAACTATTTCATTTTTAATTATCCTGAGTCCTGAATTTGTAGTCGCAAAACTTTCTAGGCCCAGAAATCAGTGAGAGGAAAAGTAAAGGTTTTGTATCATTTACTTTATTTTAATCTGCATATTTTATTAAAGGCCATATTTTCTCACAGTGAAAAATGAGTGCGGCCCGCGCATGTATACAGTTCTGATGAAGTGGCCCACTGCAGAAAAAACTTGGACACCCCTGGGGTAGACATTGAGAAGGGGGGGTAGGGAGAGGGTAGCTAGTGAGAAGGGGGGTAGGGAGAGGGTAGCTAGTGAGAAGGGAAGTTAGGGAGAGGTTAGCTGGTGAGAAGGGGGTAGGGAGAGGGTAGCTAGTGAGAAGGGGGCGATAGGGAGAGGGTAGCTGGTGAGAAGGGAGGGTAGGGAGAGAGTAGCTAGCGAGAAGGGGGGTAGGGAGAGGGTAGATAGTAAGAAAGTGTGAGGGGGTAGATAGTGTGTGAGGGGGGAGAGGGGGTAGATAGTGTGAGAGGGGGGAGAGGGGGTAGATAGTGTGAGAGATGGGGAGAAAGTGGGGATCTGATGGGGGAAAATGCTGCCCCCCCAGATTTTTAGGGGTTCCTACGCCCATGCCTTAGGCTGAACACAGGGAAGCACCACCAGCTGCCCCCTCCACACCATCCTTTAATGGTGCGTGGCTCTGGGCGGAATTGAGCCATTAAGGGAGTCCTGACTCTGCTCAGTTCTCTATAATACTAGTGGGTTGACTGGGCTTATTAGTGATCTCCCTATTAGCAGGCCCGCTGAACAGTGATGCTACAGAAAACATGGTCACCCAAGAGGACCATAGACTTTTTAAGTAAATTTATGTCTCAGAGACATGAGGAAACAATCTTATCATATTTTTGTTGATTTTCCATGTGCCAAAAGATAACATTCTGGCATTCTCAACAGTAGGGTGGAAAAGTGGCCACCAATAAAAAAACAGCTGCGTCTACGGCCAATTTGGGGTAATGACAATTGCCCTGACTCATTTTTTAATGTTGGCAGACACTGTCAAAATAACTTTTTTTACTTATATATCTCACTTAAGAAAAGAGTGAGTGTGCTTAGCATGGCTTGTTAGGTTAGCATGAGATATGAGTAAAAGCTGTAACATCACAAAAGGAAAGTGTTTGTTTTGTTGTGTTGGGAATAGGTTAATAGTGACACAAAGCTTTTGCAATAGATTGTAATTATATACACCTCGGTGTGCGGCTGCACATATCCAGGCGGTGGCCTCACTTACGTCGGTTAAATGTAACAAAATGTCTGCTACCTCTGTGTAACCTGCTACATGGGCAGATATCAATGGTTGTTTTCAGATAGTAAGCACGGGGAGCAGCGTTCCTTACTGTTATTGTCATCATGGGCGTAGGAACCCCTAAAAATCTGGGGGGGATAGCATTTTTTCTGGTAGGGTATACCTGACCATTTCACCAACAGGGACTTTATGACATCACATTATAAATACATAGACATTAATATGAAGTTGGTCCCCCTTTGCCTCTATAACGGCTTTCACTCATCTGGGAACGATTTCCACAAGATTTTGGAGAGTTTCTGTGGGGAATTTTTGCAGCCATGCCTTTATGGGCCTTGTTTTGTACACTGGGGCAGTCATGATGGAATAGAAAAGGACCTTCCCCAAAACCGTTCCCACAAAGTTAGAAGCATAGTGCTGTCCAAAAAGGTATATCACCTACAGCTCATAAAACGTTCTACTGGATGAATGGGAGAAAATTCCCACAGAAACAGAAAAATCTTACAACCACAGATGGACCCCACTGGACACGGCCACAGAGACTACTATGATGTACTGAAGGATCCATCTAAGACTCCTAACACGTCATGCACACAGGAACATATCCACACACTTAAACACTTGAATAACATACACACGCACACAATAATACACCCCAAAACATTCCCACCCTAATATACCTAGACACATGCCCACCATAACACACCTGGAAACATACTATCATACCCATAAAAACAGATGTGCACAATAACAAACCCACAAACATACGCTATCACACCCAGACACGCAAACACATCATTCACTTACTCTGCCTACCCCTAGATTAACTCGTGGTGCTTTGTATTAGTGATGCCCTAGACCAAGTAGCACCCCGAAATATTCTCTTGTGTCCGAATGCTGTGACATACAGTGACACACATACTCATTTTAACCAGAAATAGGCCTGGATTTAACCCTAGGTGCCCCTGAGTTAAACATGTGTTACAGGGAATCATAATCTTCCCTTTAAGTACGACATGCCTGCTCATACACACATATACACTATCCATACACACATATACACTATCCATACACACATATACACTATCCATACACACATATACACTATCCATACACACATATACACTATCCATACACACATATGCACTGCCCTTACGCATGCCTGCCCACAAAAACACACACATACACTGCAATTGCCTGCACATACACACTTGCCAGTACTCACACATATGCACTACCCTTATACACGCCTGCCCAAACATACATAAACTGCTCACACACACACACGCCTCCCCATAAATATACACTGCCTTTGCACATACTTACACAGACGTATACACTATAAGACAAATACACTCCTTATATACACACACATATACACTGCCCATACAGACGTACACATATACACTGCCCATACACACGTACACATATACACTGCCCATACACACGTACACATATACACTGCCCATACACACGTACACATATACACTGCCCATACACACACATACACATATACACTGCCCATACACACGTACACTGCCCATACACATATACACTGCCCACACACACGTACACATATACACTGCCCATACACATATACACTGCCCATACACATATACACTGCCCATACACACGTACACATATACACTGCCCATACACATATACACTGTCCACACACACGTACACATATACACTGCCCATACACATATACACTGTCCACACACACGTACACATATACACTGCCCATACACACGTACACATATACACTGCCCATACACATATACACTGCCCATACACACGTACACATATACACTGCCCATACACATATACACTGTCCACACACATATACACTGCCCATACACACGTAGACTGCCCATACACATATACACTGTCCACACACACGTACACATATACACTGCCCATACACACGTACACACGTACACATATACACTGCCCATACACATATACACTGCCCATACACACGTACACATATACACTGCCCGTACACATATACACTGCCCGTACACATATACACTGCCCGTACACATATACACTGCCCATACACACGTACACATATACACTGCCCATACACATATACACTGTTTTGCACATCAGACTGCCCCCTCGTTTTGCACATCAGACCCCCCCTCGTTTTGCACATCAGACCCCCCCTCGTTTTGCACATCAGACCCCCCCTCGTTTTGCACATCAGACCCCCCCTCGTTTTGCACATCAGACCCCCCCTCGTTTTGCACATCAGACCCCCCCCTCGTTTTGCACATCAGACCCCCTCCTCGTTTTGCACATCAGACCCCCCCTCGTTTTGCACATCAGACCCCCCCTCGTTTTGCACATCAGACCCCCCCCTCGTTTTGCACATCAGACCCCCCCTCGTTTTGCACATCTCTTACCTTTCTCTTCTTCTCTTCTGCTTTCTGCTTGCTCTTCCTCCTCCCCTTCTGGTGGTTTGCCGCTCTAGTGCAGTGCAGCTGCGCAGAGCTGTTTCTGCTGAGCGCCGGGGCTGGGATATAAACGTCATATCCCATCGCCCGGCACTCAGTGACAGACAGCACACCGGTAAGTGTTGGACTGGTTAGGGAAATCCCCAACCAGTCCTGCACGCTTCAGCTGCTGATCGGGCAGCTGTGCACCGAGGGCACTGGGGGGGATTGCTCTATTATCGGTCCCCCCCGCATGATTTCCTGGGGGGGATCTGTCCCCCCCGTCCCCCCCGGTTCCTACGCCCGTGATTGTCATTGCTAAACTATTTCCACAAATAATAATAAAACAGGGTTTAATAGTTAGTATGTTGCTATTGGTTGTTGTAATGTAGCCTTTCTAGCTATCCCGGATTTTGGGAGATCATGAAAATACATCTTAAAGTAGGATGGAAAATTATGTATGGGATACCTAATGAGTGACAACTGCTTGCCAGTGATGCATATAGATGTTGGCTACAGTTTTAGTGATATGCTATACCCAACAAAGACAATCTACATCCAGTCCAAGCAGGAGAACACCAGTTGGCCAACGTTATACAATGTTTAGATGCTCTATGTCAGATCTCACTGTATTCATTTGAAAGTGTTCCTTCATAAGCACATTTGACAATAAAATTTTTGACCCATGATTACGATTTTTTCATATCAATAGCAAACATAATTTCTGATGTATATTCTTCCTGTTTAGATTTTCAACATGTTTTTCTTTTCTTTTAACAGCTGAACTTGGAGATTATAATTCCTCAGTACATCTTCCAGGACACCTATCAAGTCGAAATTTTATTCCAGGTCAAGACAATGAATTCATAAACAAAGTAGAAACACTGCATGAACAACACAGGTGAACATTTTAAATGGCTTGGCAGGATTTAGGATGTTTTTAAGCACTTTATGCATGACATCAGAGCAAGCCAAGATGCCAGTTTTTTTTTAGTCATCCAATGTATGTTTTTGTATTTTGATAGGATGTAGAGAGGATAGGGATATTAAAAAAAACAAAGTACATGGAAAAGCGAGGACTATTGCCTGTCTTAATATTAGTAAGAGAAAGCCGTATAACTGGACACTAAAACCAAAATTGCCATTATATGCTATGTATAAGTGAGGGTTCAGCCAGCCAAGATCATCCCGTGGACTAAAGAACTTGTACCACAATTTACCATAGCCCTTCAGGTCATAAGATATATATATATATATGTTAAAGCATAGAATTTGGCAGCACATAAGAACCACTGGGCCTAACTAGTCTGCTCATTTTGCCTATCCAAGGCGTTGTTAAATTCCCCTACTGTATTAGCTTCTACCACATCTGATGGGAGGCCATCAGACGACCCTCCAGTTTTTAACTATGACCTCTTGTTCGAACATCTCTCCTCTTAAATAAACATACCACCTGTACTTTTTTAATTCATTTTTCTATTTAAATGTTTCTATCATATCTCTCCACTCTCTCTTCTTTCCTCCAAGATATACATTTTAAGATCTTAAAAACTTAAGCCTTTCCTGATGATATGTTTTATCCTACAAACCATTTTAGTAGCCCTCTGAACTTTCTTCAATGTGTCAGTATCTACATGGTCTGTAGTAGTAGGTGTTACATTTCCAACAAGCCCATTTGGGCATTTATGCACTGTAGATAAGTTGTAGGGGTAGTGTAAATTGTTGTGTCATTGAAACAAATGGTGAGGTTTGGACACATCCTTCCAAATCTTCCAGACCAGTCTATAAAGTCAAATTGCCTTGTCGGTGTCCTTTTTACAGTTCCAACCATTCGACCGCTCAGGTGGCACCCATGGAAGGTGCCTGAATATTACAGAAGTGACATTTCATGACTCTTAGAACAGTAATTAGATACATCCAGTACAAAATTTACATTATCACCATAGCAATGAGTAGAATGCACTAATCAGCTGTACTATTTTATTGATTGCTATAGTGATCACTTTTAAAGCTGTAAAACCAGAACTATTCATTTTAAAAAAAACATTTTTATTAGAATACAACTCACTTCATTCTGGTTTATTGTCCACAATCTATTCTTCTAAACATTTAACATACTCATAACTGGTACAAAAATCAAGAATGAGGAGGAGGTTAGCATACAGAGGTTGAAAAGAAATATTTAAATCCCTGAACCATTGTAAAGCGATTAGCACAAAATAGTCTATATCTTGTGCTAATCGCTTTACAATGGTTTGTAAATGTAATTGTTTTCATTAAGAATAGTTGAGAATGCTGCTGTTACAATGACTCTGCTGAACATAATTATTTCAATACCAAATATACGTAGCAATTC